>NW_027468870.1:9404203-9415415 GCF_046254945.1 Alosa pseudoharengus
TCACAGTTAATCTAGAGAGGTGAATTATGCAAGTCATCTCTTGTGAAAATGCTTTTATGTTCTGAGTTATTTTGTGACTCTCCATTCCTCATAACAACTATTGCAACAGTAAATATTATGAGTGGGAAAGAAATGTGGGATGCTCCTATGCTCCCTGATGTAGAGCTGGAGTTTCGCCACCTTCTCTTAATGTTTACCATTCAAGCAACTTCCCATGACGCCTGGCACTCCCTTTGCTTTGACTAGCACAGAGCGGGCTGACACGTGGGGGCACTGCACTGGCAGCTTTCAAGTCTGAAACATGACCTATCTGTCACTGCCCGCACCTTTCGAGCCCGCTCAACTTTATGAAGAATTTATTCGCAATTCTTAAGTAGCTCTTACATAATTTTACATCTTTCCGTGTGAGTGAGTTCTGGCCTGTCCTATTTAATATTAACCATACTGGCAATCATATGGACAGTTAAGGCGCCTTGTATCATCGAAGGGAGAAGGTTGGGTCACACTGTACTTAAGTCGACTGCTTTATAGCTCTGAGTAGGTTATATGAAGACTCAGGTCTTTCATCTTTTGACAGTCTATCATCTCGTCAAGTAGTGGTAGTGGTCATCAAGTAGTGGTACTCAACCTGTCAAAATTCTCTCCATATATTACTGTAGAATGCGTGTTTGCGATGCATGTTAACATGCTTTGAACTTCTCTATAAATAGAATCATCACATCTGTCTCACTCCCCACTGAAGGAAACTTGGGATCGTGGATGAAACACTGGCTTTTACTGGGACTGGGAAGTGGAACAATTTATTCAGAATTAGGCCGCTTGGTTATTATTTTTGTCCACCTCTGTCTGGGCTTTTAATTGGAGTCATTACCTTGTGTTCTTATTTGCTTATTTAGGCCTCTGCTGCTTGACATGTGAGGCTGTTTGTCTCGCTGTAGGGACATGAACATGATGGCATATGATGTCTGATAAGTGGTACCTTTGGCCTTCAGTAACAACTGCAATTTATCAGTATATATGTGTGTGTGTGTGTGTGTGTGTGTTTGTCTGTGAAGTGAAAGTGTGTGAGTGAATGAAGAAGGAGAAAGAGAGATAGACAGGGAGAGAGAGGGTGGTAGAACTCAGTAAAGACAGTAAGAGTGATGACACTGTTGGCCGTAAAAGTGCTCACCTTGAAGAGCCCCGTCCCGCTCCACTGGCCTGTGCAGAGGCCCAGCAGGAGCCCCCGCTGCATGCACGCCACCCTGACATCACGTTCCCCACCCCACCGCCCCATCCCCAGCGCTGTCGGCAGCAGAACGGCACGAGGCTGTCAGCCCTGCTCCCCAGTGGCTCTGCACTATACAGTAGTGGGCTGGCTGACTGGGTGGCTGGGTGAGTGACTGGAAGTGTTAGTGGCTCAGCAACCATCCCTCCTCCATTTTGTTTGGGCTTTTGAATGAGTGGTGCTGAGTGTGCAGCTGTCAGTCAGATGTGCCTTGGTGGGCTTTCCCCTCCTAGCTGTTGCCAGGCATCACACCACCCAAATGGAACACCTACGATGGCCAGCACCTCCTCGCTGCAGCCAGAGTCGTCAGGTTGTGTGTGTGTGTGTGTGTGTGTGTGTGTGTGTGTGTGTGTGTGTGTGTGTGTGTGTGTGTGTGTGTGTGTGTGTATGTGTGTGTGTGTATGTGTGTGTGTGTGTGTGTGTGTAAAACAAAGAGGAGAATTGTCAGAGATCTGTTTTTTCCATGCAAGAAAGTTAACAAGTGATTCTCGAAAGTATATGGGTTTCCGTACTCCAGCCTGGCTTGTAAATACTGAATCTTATTTTTCAAAAGCTGTAGCTCAAGTCGGCCTGATCAGAGATTCAATGGGGAGGGACAGGCCAGAGGAACACTTGACAGTTTCACAAGGTTTTCATGTAACGTGGCCATTCAGATTCAGGAAAGCCATGTCTGTTTAAAATTTGCTGCTTAGATAACATTATAATGTTTATTGAACCAAACCGATTTATGAAATTGTGTATTTAGAAAGAAAGGCTTTATACAATGAAGTCAGCAAATGATTGATTAAAGTTGATATAATTGCTCCTTTTAAGTCCAGTTTTTTTTTCAGCTTTGGTTGATTGTGTTTTTTTCTCTGGTGCCAAAAATATGGATGTGGTTTGATGAGAGCGATAATGACTGTGAGGACAACCCTCCTCCTGAACCAGACTGGAGCTCTGTCAGTGGCGGTGCTCTTTGAATATCCCCTGAAGTAAAGAAGCAGCTGGTCATTGGTAATTAAGCACGGCTGCAGATGAAGAGATTGGGGGTCGGGGGGTCGGGGGGGGGGGGGGGCAGTGAGGGCCGGCCATCAGGTGGAGCACAGTGCTGTGGCATGACGTGATGTGACGTGACGCGGCGCAACTCAAATTAAAGTTCAAAGTTACTTTTATTAGCGTGACTGATGAGATACGGTGTTTCCAAAGCAAGAACAAAAACAAAACAAGGCATGAACTTTGTAGCATAACACTGAAAACACACCGCGAATCTCTGCACAGACACTTACAAAGCAGAGAAAGCTGGTGGCTCACTGATTTTATGGTGGGTTGTGGAGTGGGGGTGTGTGGGGGGGGGGGGGGGGCAGTATCTCCGTTTCCTTTTGTCCATGTCCTCCTTATCAGTGTCCGCTGGACTCCATCCTGAGCCATGAACTGTAGTTCATAGACATGCTGTGGAGCAGAAACAAAACGCCGAAACGCCCCGGTAGTTTTGTTCAGTTGAAACGCCGGCCGGTGGTTTTGTTCAGTTGAAAAGGATCAAATGTGTGAAATTGTCTCTTTTTTATTGTCTCCCCCCCCCCCCCCCCCCCCGCCTGCAGCCGCCCCAAAGCTGAAGCGCATGAAGAGCCCCGTGTTTGTGGCAGAAGGCAAGAGACACACGCTGAAGTGTGAGGCCTCGGGCAGCTCCATCTCCTACAAGTGGTACAAAGATGGCAGCGAGCTCAAGAAGAGCAAAGAGATCAAGATCAAGATGGGCAAGTAAGTGAACACCACGGTCACGTTACTCCTCATCCAGTGAGTTCAAATGAAAAACAATAACAATGGACAGTGCATGTGAAGTCAAAATGGCAGAGTTTATATTTACCAACGGCTGCTATGGCTGGCTTTACATTGACCATGCTTGCTCTGGCTTTACATTGACCATGCTTGCTCTGGCTTTACATTGACCATGCTTGCTCTGGCTTTACATTGACCATGTTTGCTCTGGCTCCACAAACACATCTTGTGCAGACCCTGGCTCCAATTTTGCAAATAGGGCCGACCAATGTTAGCTTAATTTCTGTGCATAAGCACATGCCATGCTGTCCATGTGTTTAATAGGTCATTGTCCTGGTCCATTCTTCTCAACCTGTGGAGTGGAGAGTTCAGACATAAAGTTGAAATGAACTGTTTGTGGAGTGGAGTTGTGGAGTTTGAAATGAACTGTGGAGTGGAGAGTTCAGACATAAAGTTGAAATGAACTGTTTGTTTATACATATCATATATATATATATATATATATATATATATATATATATATATATATATATGACTACAGCACAGGCTTCATCTTCAACTGAGTGATTTATGCAGTGATGGTACTTGACTGCTGACAGTTGAACACTCGAATGAAAACAGTGCAATTGGAGAGAGAGAGGGAGAGACTAGGTTTTCGATGGACATTACTATAATGTTCCACGCGGTAATGCTTAATGATGCATGCCTGCGCTTGGAAATCCAGAGAGTCCATTAACCTCACTGGACTGTGGCCACGTGGACGGCCTGCTCCATATGAAACCCAGCACCAGGGTCTGCTGAGGCTCTTATAGGGACCCTTCTGTGGGGACACTCCCTGGGTCTGGTTCTGCCTTTGGACCACTGACAGCTTCTGTCTATGGGGCTTCTTGTGTGGTTCTTCTTTATTATTAGGATTAAAGTCATTATTATTGTTATTAATGTCTTAATTTTGTTATTGTTATTGTGTGTTATTGTGTGATTTATTAGTAATGATTGTGTGATTATTGTGGTTATTTTGTGTGATTGTGATTTTTGTGGTTTGTTATTAGTGCGGTAATTTTGCTATTAATCAGGTTTTCATTCTATATGCGTTTGTTGATATTTCACACACAGGAGAAACTCCAGGGTCCAGATTAACAATGCCAGACTCGAGGACTCTGGGAACTACACGTGTGTGGCCGAGAACATTCACGGAAGGGAGAATGGCACGAGCACCGTGCATGTCCAAAGCAGTGAGTACACAATCCTTTCTCTCTGTCTCTCTCTCACTCAAACACACACACACTCTCTCTCTCTCTCTCTCTCTCCCTGTTGTTCTCTCTTCTCTCCCTGTTGTCGTCTCTTTTTCTCTCTTTCTGGATTTTTTTGGGAATGTTTTGGGAATGTGCACACTGACTCTCATTATGACGGTGGCCATGGCACCGCTCTATACTGTCCCATGAGTGATTCCCCGAGACAACAAGCGCACATTAAACGGAGCATATGGCCGTCCAGCGTGGGTCTCTCTCTGTGTTGTGGGCAGGCCAGACTGAGGAGCTCGGCAGTTCCGTCACCTCCTTGACAGAACGCTGACGTAAACCACGCAGCCGGAGCGATCTCGGAGTGCGGCAGTGTCAGCGGCGGTGTGTGTGCATATACACACAGCTTACTGGCTTAGGGGGGATCCTCACTCAGCAAACCTCAATCTGCCTGTTTACACTACACAATTACATGGTTGCATTTTGTGTATGTGTTCCGTTTGAAGTAACAAGAACAACAAAAAAAAAGGGTTGCCTGCCTAAAGGAAGTGCTCATTTTGTCAGAATTTTGTAAATAGCCAGTGTGGGTGCCAGACTCCGATAGTCCGGGCGCTCTGTGAGGTAGTGAGGCCCGTCCTGTCAGTCATCAGTGCCTATGTGCGAAATCTAGAGCGCTATTTATCACCAGAGACTTCCTCTAATCTCTCACCTGAGGGCTGCTTCAGGTCTGCCTTGCCACACACCCTCTGCTTTCTCTGTCAGGAGGGGAAGAGTTACTGCCGCACAGATTGCTGGTGTTGGTGGGCGTGTGTGTGTGTGTGTGTGTGTGTGTGTGTGTGTGCATGAGTACATTACATACTTGAGACAATTCGAAAGACTGCTTGCATTGTGTCGGCAGCAGTGGCGGCAGGCGAGGCTCCTTATGTCGGAACTCTGGCAGGGTGGAGACAGGGGGCAGGGTGGAAGGCAAGACCGAGCCCATCAAGGGTGGTATCCCCCCAGGCAGGCTCCCGCCCCCCCCCTCCCTCCCTCTCTCCCTACTGACTACAATAACCTAGAGAGAGAAAATGGCATCAATTGCGTGAGCTGTTGAAGTAAGCTAGCCTGACGGTGTTTTGCCAACACTGAGGCACTGAAGTGGATACAAGCCTGGGGAGGCACTAGATGAATATAACAGCTGAAGAAATTGCTACCTTGAGCTGACAGCTTATGATAAGAGCGCTTACCCGTCCAGTCTTTTTTATGGGGGAGAATGTGCGCGAGGTTGGCCTTCATTTGCATTCTGTCTCTGCTCGGATGGACGAAGGGAACGCGTATTCCAGGAGCCAAGCTAACCTTAGGACTTGAGGTGATCGCTGAAATGAGAAGACATACATAGTACATACATACCCTAACATAGTGGTACTACTACACTTTGATATGTGTCGCTACTCTTAAGAAACTGCCAATATGCTTTGATGTGAAAACATAAAACTAGCCAGATTTCTGGATCTACGTTGAGTCTAGTCTAATACCCTGCGACAAATGGTTCTCTGTTGAATATAGAGCTCACCTAACCTACGCAAGGTGTGTCACTGCAATAGCTGAGGAAAAGTAAACAAACTCCGTACAGGGATGTCTCAGTAGATCTATTTTGTATAGGGCTGTCAATCGATTAAAAAAAATAATCTAATTAATTACATACTCTGTGATTAATTAATCTAAATTAATCGCATATATGATTTTTGCTGTGAAAGTATTTTAAATATTTAAAATCAAATGAATCATTGAATAATCAGCATTAGTGACATTAAAGTTCAAAAACTCTTTTATTATTATTTTAATAATGGCCATAATCTATGATATGACCTAATATGCTGAGGAAATCAATTTAAAAGTGCTTCGGGAAGAAGTTTTTTTTATCACATACATTGCAGAGGACTTTTTTTTAATCAACACTTTATTTTTATCAACACCATCAAGCCGTTTTTGAAAACTAAATGTTCCAATCAATGATCTAGGCAGCACATTTTCTTCTCTCTCCTGTATGACCTTTGACCCCGACTACAACGGCTCGGGGTCAAAGGTCATACAGAATCGATTAATCTACGTTATTTTTTCTAATCAGTTATTTTTTCTCAAATTAATTAATCGAAACTAATCAGTTATTTTGACAGCCTCCTGTTCTGCTTCAGCTACAAGCCATAGTCCAATCATTATGGGATTCTCCAGGACCGAAGTTATCAATGCCCTTCACTTCAACTGAAGGTCGTGAGGAACAGGCAGATGCAAGAAAGACATAGCTTCAGTTCGTAGTTGCAACCATATTCAGCAGTTGAGACTATGCATAACTTTGCCTCACTTCCTCAGCTTTGGTTGCAAGCTTCTCCTCTTCCAACTTCTAGATAAATAAAAATCAAGGTATAAACTGACCTATGGCTCAGAAATCGAGCTGTGAAACAAACCATGGATTTTAGTGTATTGTTACACCTCTAATGACTGGATTTGGGTTTGTGTATCAGGGGAGTGTGTTTGCTGTGTTGAAGAGGCTGAGACAGCCTGTAGCCTCATTTTTATTTGGGTCTGTGTGTCCGCTTGAGCAGGAGAGAGAGAGGAGGAGAGAAGAGCAGAAGAGAGGAAAAAATACAGGGGGAATGAGAGATGAGAAAAGAAGACAGAAGAGAGGGGAGCTGGAATAAGAGAAGAGGGGGAATCAAAGAGGAAAGAGGAGAGGAGAAGAGAGAAGGGGGAAATAAAAGAGGAGAGAGGAGAGGAGAAAAGAGAAGGGGGGAATAAAAGATGGAGGGGAGGAAAGTGAAAGTAGCTCTGGCATTTCAGAAGTGTCAGTCCAGCTCAGCTGCGGAGTGTGGAGTCCCGCAGTCAGAGGCGTTGGATTCCTCCCTGGGTGTTTGTGTTGTGCATTAATGCATATCTGCTCCTCAGAGATCTGACCCTGCTCACACATGCCGTGCATGTGGTGTACGCCTCGGTGTGTGTTTGTCACACACACACACACACACACACACCACACACACACAGATACTCATAAATAGACATACACGTAGACAGAGAGAGAGAGTGAGAGGGAGAGAGACAGTGAGAACATGTGTGAGCGGAGAGTATGATGTTTTCACCAAGAGCAAAGCAGTGGAGAGAGTGAGAGGGAGTGACCCCACCCCTACCCCTCAGCCCAGAGGCCAGACTTAATGAAGATAAACAACACCTCCTCCAGTCCCAGCAGTTCCTCCCCCCCTAAGGGACAGGCCAGCACACATGACCGGCGCCGGACACAGCCGGCGCTTGTGTGGGTACTGACCGCCGTCACGGCCCATCGCCGCGGCACCGTCCTCTACCCAACCTGCTCGGCCGCCAGCCGACCCCATCTGCCCTCCACAGGGTGGTCAGCACAGCGGAGACGCAGCTCAGGGGTTCTCGGCGGGGTTAAAGGCCACGGGGAGACGGGTAGTTCACCGGGGCGACTGGAAAGGTCACGGCTGCCCCCTAAGAGCACCAAACGAGGCGCGAGAAAGGGCTGCTGCGGTTGAGCTCACCCCTGACCACCCCCCTCCCCCACCCACCCACCTCTCCACTCTCCACTCTCCCCTCTCCTCTCCTCCTGCAGCAGGGCTGGGTGTCACGGCCCTAATGGCTCATTGGCTGTGACAGGGCCGAGCCGGCTGCTGACTGTTTAGCCAGCGGAGCGTTCGGATGTGGGCAAACAGGACGAGAGGATGCTCACCTCAGGAGCTCGGAGGCGCACTGCAGTGAACACACACACACACACACACACACACACACACACACACACAAACACACACACACACACACACACACACACACACACACACACACACACACACACACACACACACACACACACACACACACCCACAAACACACACACACACACACACACAAACACACAAACACACGGTGAGGTTCCCACCTCGCTTCAGCTAAACTAATTTTACAGATTAGAGGCGGGCGGCAGGGTGTTTGGTGTGGTCTTCGCGCTTCGGTGAGAGTCCATTCATGTTTTCCCTGGGGGGCCACTGGGGCTCAGCCCACTGTAAAACAGGCTGTATTTTCTTTCGGGGTCACTTGCAGCCAGGGTTCACTTGCACATGAGCTCTGAGAAATCATGCGTCCTTGCAACATCAGTCTTATCAGTACTGTGTGTGTGTGCGTGTGTGTATGTGTGTGTGTGTGTGTGTGTGTGTGTGTGTGTTTGTGTTTTTTTATACTTTTTTTATATTTTTTTATATTTTATGCAGTGTACCAGCCAATGTGTGCTGTTGAATTCCATAAAGCTCTGTGGATTGAATAGGGGTAATTAGGAATTACAGGTCAATATTTCAGAGCCTTTGCTTGCCTTCATGCATGCATGTGGAAGTGTTTCTGTGGAAAGCTGCACATTGTGATAATTACGAGAGCTGTCATTAACATAGCACTACATGTCAGAGGTGAACCTCACAACGCCACACACACACACACACACATTTGTATGCCACACACACACACACACACACACACACACACACACACACACACACACACACACACACACACACACACATTTTAATACCTTTATTTGTGTTCACATTTTACAATAGATTTCATTGAACACAAACAATCTTAGGCATTGTAAACCCAGTAGCCTATGCCTCTGGTCTCAGTTCATGGGTACAAAAAACAGCGCCTTCTCCAGATGTGGCGACTGCCAATTATCACAGCAATTGAGCAGAATTTTGCTAGAGCCTTTGCTCTTGTCTTAGAGAGACTAGCAATCTGCAACCCCCTGACTACTAGTCTGTGGACATTACCTAGGCTTCCTAATATATACACCAACAGCTTACATTTGTACCCAAGCTGTACAACAATGTCTCTGAGTGGCTGATACTTTAAAAGCTTTGTAAGGTAGGCATCCTCTAGACTGTAGTCAAATGCACAGCCTACTTCAAGAATGGTTACTTCTCTGCTGTCCTCATCAACAACAACAATATCTGGCTATTTTGCAGCAACATTTGAAAACACATTATTTCCACTATTACGGAGTTTGAACATGCAAGGTGAGACGCATACATTCTTGTAGATTTTGCATGGTGAAGCATATGGAATTATGTGTTCATCTAGTAAGTCAACAATTCTGTCATGTATGGCAATGTACATTCCCTTATACACATAGCAGCCATTCAGAACATGAGACAGGGATTCAATAATTATCTGACTATCATGGTGCAAACAGTGGGAAGAGAATGTGTTAGGGTACCAAAGAGAAAGATTGAGTCTAGTTGGAAGAACTTGTAGTCTGGCTTTGGCTGCAAAAGTCACTATGTCTTCATCAACTGCAGAGTTTTTGAGTATTGAGTGAGAGACAGCATGATCTGCAGTAGGAAGGCAAGCAAGCTTTCCCTGTAGTTTTAAACCAGTCCAGTGTTGTTGCTGTCGCTGTTGTTGTAGCTTTACAAGGTACCTTTGTGCATTGTCAGGTGATAGATGATGTCCTGTATCCACAACAGTAGCCCTTACTGAGGTTAAACTGTCAGTTATCAAATCCTCAGAAACGATTATGGTTTCTGTGTCAGGTTTCACCCAGTCCAAGGATACTCCGACTCTTACGCAAAGGTCATTGAGGTCAGGCCAATCTGACCAGACCCCAAAACCAGCACAGTGTGTCTCCATTTTAAAGTTTGATTTTCTTTTGAAGCCCAGGAAGCTTGGCTCACCTTTTCTTGCCAGGGACACACACACACACACACACACACACACACATACACACACACACACACACACACACACACTCACACACAAAATGTGTATGCCACACTCCTTCACACATACACATGCTTACATACACACACACACGTACCAAGACCTACAGCATGTTTAGGATAAAGGCTCAAGTTCTGCTGAGATTTCCATGAGGTGCATCTAAATCTCTGACTTAAGAACAGTGTCCTTAGGGGGCGCTTCACACAGCAAGTGAACAAGAGAGAGAGAGAGCAAGAGAGAGAGAGAGAGAGAGAGCAAGAGAGAGTGAGAGAGAGCTAGAGAGAGAGAGAGAGAGAGAGCGTGAGGCGAGAGGAATGTGTTGATGGAAAACGCAGCTGGGCGGCTGATTGTTCCAACCTCATCAGTCATGCTGGGGCCCACCAGCAGCAGTCACACACACACACTCAAATGCACCCCCACACAACTAAACCCCCTAACACACACACACACACACACACACACACACACACACACACACACACACACACACACACACACACACACACACACTCAAATGCATCCCCACATAAACATCCCCCTCCCCAACGCAAACACACTCAAATGCACCATCACACAAGCGACCCCCCCCCCCCCCCACACACACACACACACATACACAAACACACCCACATACACACACACTCATATGCAGCACCACCCAAACACACTCACATTTGTGTGGCCACTCTACATCATGCTACCTCACCCTCAGAATGTATCTCCGTAATACACTTTAGTCTACCACCAGATATTCAAGTACAACCCTACAGCACCCTTAAACACACTTTCAATTAAATAGTCCATGTAGATCTCATGTGTCCCCTTTCCATACACACACACACACACACACACACACACACACACACACACACACACACACACACACACACACACACACACACACACACACACACACACACACACACATACATACACACACACACACACACACACACACACACACACACTTAAATTCAAGTACAACCCTACAGCACCCTTAAACACACTTGCAATCAAATTGTCCATATAGCTCTTCTGTCCCCTCCACACACACACACACACACACACACACACACACACACACTTACATTCATCCACAGATGGTGCTGCCCTTTCAGCTGTCCTGAGTCTCTGTTCACCCTCTCCTGCTCTCATTTCCATGTACCGCTCCTCTCCCGCGGTGCATAAACATGACGCTGCT
>NW_027468870.1:9415615-9440615 GCF_046254945.1 Alosa pseudoharengus
CAAGTGATTCTCGAAAGTATATGGGTTTCCGTACTCCAGCCTGGCTTATAAATACTGAATCTTATTTTTCAAAAGCTGTAGCTCAAGTCGGCCTGATCAGAGATTCAATGGGGAGGGACAGGCCAGAGGAACACTTGACAGTTTCACAAGGTTTTCATGTAACGTGGCCATTCAGATTCAGGAAAGCCATGTCTGTTTAAAATTTGCTGCTTAGATAACATTATAATGTCTATTGAACCAAACCGATTTATGAAATTGTGTATTTAGAAAGAAAGGCTTTATACAATGAAGTCAGCAAATGATTGATTAAAGTTGATATAATTGCTCCTTTTAAGTCCAGTTTTTTTTTCAGCTTTGGTTGATTGTGTTTTTTTCTCTGGTGCCAAAAATATGGATGTGGTTTGATGAGAGCGATAATGACTGTGAGGACAACCCTCCTCCTGAACCAGACTGGAGCTCTGTCAGTGGCGGTGCTCTTTGAATATCCCCTGAAGTAAAGAAGCAGCTGGTCATTGGTAATTAAGCACGGCTGCAGATGAAGAGATTGGGGGTCGGATGGTCGGGGGGGGGGGGGGGCAGTGAGGGCCGGCCATCAGGTGGAGCACAGTGCTGTGGCATGACGTGATGTGACGTGACGCGGCGCAACTCAAATTAAAGTTCAAAGTTACTTTTATTAGCGTGACTGATGAGATACGGTGTTTCCAAAGCAAGAACAAAAACAAAACAAGGCATGAACTTTGTAGCATAACACTGAAAACACACCGCGAATCTCTGCACAGACACTTACAAAGCAGAGAAAGCTGGTGGCTCACTGATTTTATGGTGGGTTGTGGAGTGGGGGTGTGTGGGGGGGGGGGCAGTATCTCCGTTTCCTTTTGTCCATGTCCTCCTTATCAGTGTCCGCTGGACTCCATCCTGAGCCATGAACTGTAGTTCATAGACATGCTGTGGAGCAGAAACAAAACGCCGAAACGCCCCGGTGGTTTTGTTCAGTTGAAACGCCGGCCGGTGGTTTTGTTCAGTTGAAAAGGATCAAATGTGTGAAATTGTCTCTTTTTTATTGTCCCCCCCGCCTGCAGCCGCCCCAAAGCTGAAGCGCATGAAGAGCCCCGTGTTTGTGGCAGAAGGCAAGAGACACACGCTGAAGTGCGAGGCCTCGGGCAGCTCCATCTCCTACAAGTGGTACAAAGATGGCAGCGAGCTCAAGAAGAGCAAAGAGATCAAGATCAAGATGGGCAAGTAAGTGAACACCACGGTCACGTTACTCCTCATCCAGTGAGTTCAAATGAAAAACAATAACAATGGACAGTGCATGTGAAGTCAAAATGGCAGAGTTTATATTTACCAACGGCTGCTATGGCTGGCTTTACATTGACCATGCTTGCTCTGGCTTTACATTGACCATGCTTGCTCTGGCTTTACATTGACCATGCTTGCTCTGGCTTTACATTGACCATGTTTGCTCTGGCTCCACAAACACATCTTTTTTGCAATTTTGCAAATAAGGCCGACCAATGTTAGCTTAATTTCTGTGCATAAGCACATGCCATGCTGTCCATGTGTTTAATAGGTCATTGTCCTGGTCCATTCTTCTCAACCTGTGGAGTGGAGAGTTCAGACATAAAGTTGAAATGAACTGTTTGTTTATACATATCATATATATATATATATATATATATGACTACAGCACAGGCTTCATCTTCAACTGAGTGATTTATGCAGTGATGGTACTTGACTGCTGACAGTTGAACACTCGAATGAAAACAGTGCAATTGGAGAGAGAGAGGGAGAGACTAGGTTTTCGATGGACATTACTATAATGTTCCACGCGGTAATGCTTAATGATGCATGCCTGCGCTTGGAAATCCAGAGAGTCCATTAACCTCACTGGACTGTGGCCACGTGGACGGCCTGCTCCATATGAAACCCAGCACCAGGGTCTGCTGAGGCTCTTATAGGGACCCTTCTGTGGGGACACTCCCTGGGTCTGGTTCTGCCTTTGGACCACTGACAGCTTCTGTCTATGGGGCTTCTTGTGTGGTTCTTCTTTATTATTAGGATTAAAGTCATTATTATTGTTATTAATGTCTTAATTTTGTTATTGTTCAATGGTATTGTATTAGTGTGTTATTGTGTGATTTATTAGTAATGATTGTGTGATTATTGTGGTTATTTTGTGTGATTGTGATTTTTGTGGTTTGTTATTAGTGCGGTAATTTTGCCATTAATCAGGTTTTCATTCTATATGCGTTTGTTGATATTTCACACACAGGAGAAACTCCAGGGTCCAGATTAACAATGCCAGACTCGAGGACTCTGGGAACTACACGTGTGTGGCCGAGAACATTCACGGAAGGGAGAATGGCACGAGCACCGTGCATGTCCAAAGCAGTGAGTACACAATCCTTTCTCTCTGTCTCTCTCTCACTCAAACACACACACACTCTCTCTCTCTCTCTCCCTGTTGTTCTCTCTTCTCTCCCTGTTGTCGTCTCTTTTTCTCTCTTTCTGGATTTTTTTGGGAATGTTTTGGGAATGTGCACACTGACTCTCATTATGACGGTGGCCATGGCACCGCTCTATACTGTCCCATGAGTGATTCCCAACAAGCGCACATAAAACGGAGCATATGGCCGTCCAGCGTGGGTCTCTCTCTGTGTTGTGGGCAGGCCAGACTGAGGAGCTCGGCAGTTCCGTCACCTCCTTGACAGAACGCTGACGTAAACCACGCAGCCGGAGCGATCTCGCAGTGCGGCAGTGTCAGCGGCGGTGTGTGTGCATATACACACAGCTTACTGGCTTAGGGGGGATCCTCACTCAGCAAACCTCAATCTGCCTGTTTACACTACACAATTACATGGTTGCATTTTGTGTATGTGTTCCGTTTGAAGTAACAAGAACAACAAAAAAAAAAGGGTTGCCTGCCTAAAGGAAGTGCTCATTTTGTCAGAATTTTGTAAATAGCCAGTGTGGGTGCCAGACTCCGATAGTCCGGGCGCTCTGTGAGGTAGTGAGGCCCGTCCTGTCAGTCATCAGTGCCTATGTGCGAAATCTAGAGCGCTATTTATCACCAGAGACTTCCTCTAATCTCTCACCTGAGGGCTGCTTCAGGTCTGCCTTGCCACACACCCTCTGCTTTCTCTGTCAGGAGGGGAAGAGTTACTGCCGCACAGATTGCTGGTGTTGGTGGGCGTGTGTGTGTGTGTGTGTGTGTGTGTGTGTGTGCATGAGTACATTACATACTTGAGACAATTCGAAAGACTGCTTGCATTGTGTCGGCAGCAGTGGCGGCAGGCGAGGCTCCTTATGTCGGAACTCTGGCAGGGTGGAGACAGGGGGCAGGGTGGAAGGCAAGACCGAGCCCATCAAGGGTGGTATCCCCCCAGGCAGGCTCCCGCCCCCCCCCCTCCCTCCCTCTCTCCCTACTGACTACAATAACCTAGAGAGAGAAAATGGCATCAATTGCGTGAGCTGTTGAAGTAAGCTAGCCTGACGGTGTTTTGCCAACACTGAGGCACTGAAGTGGATACAAGCCTGGGGAGGCACTAGATGAATATAACAGCTGAAGAAATTGCTACCTTGAGCTGACAGCTTATGATAAGAGCGCTTACCCGTCCAGTCTTTTTTATGGGGGAGAATGTGCGCGAGGTTGGCCTTCATTTGCATTCTGTCTCTGCTCGGATGGACGAAGGGAACGCGTATTCCAGGAGCCAAGCTAACCTTAGGACTTGAGGTGATCGCTGAAATGAGAAGACATACATAGTACATACATACCCTAACATAGTGGTACTACTACACTTTGATATGTGTCGCTACTCTTAAGAAACTGCCAATATGCTTTGATGTGAAAACATAAAACTAGCCAGATTTCTGGATCTACGTTGAGTCTAGTCTAATACCCTGCGACAAATGGTTCTCTGTTGAATATAGAGCTCACCTAACCTACGCAAGTGGTACAGGTGTGTCACTGCAATAGCTGAGGAAAAGTAAACAAACTCCGTACAGGGATGTCTCAGTAGATCTATTTTGTATAGGGCTGTCAATCGATTAAAAAAAATAATCTAATTAATTACATACTCTGTGATTAATTAATCTAAATTAATCGCATATATGATTTTTGCTGTGAAAGTATTTTAAATATTTAAAATCAAATGAATCATTGAATAATCAGCATTAGTGACATTAAAGTTCAAAAACTCTTTTATTATTATTTTAATAATGGCCATAATCTATGATATGACCTAATATGCTGAGGAAATCAATTTAAAAGTGCTTCGGGAAGAAGTTTTTTTTATCACATACATTGCAGAGGACTTTTTTTAATCAACACTTTATTTTTATCAACACCATCAAGCCGTTTTTGAAAACTAAATGTTCCAATCAATGATCTAGGCAGCACATTTTCTTCTCTCTCCTGTATGACCTTTGACCCCGACTACAACGGCTCGGGGTCAAAGGTCATACAGAATCGATTAATCTACGTTATTTTTTCTAATCAGTTATTTTTTCTCAAATTAATTAATCGAAATTAATCAGTTATTTTGACAGCCTCCTGTTCTGCTTCAGCTACAAGCCATAGTCCAATCATTATGGGATTCTCCAGGACCGAAGTTATCAATGCCCTTCACTTCAACTGAAGGTCGTGAGGAACAGGCAGATGCAAGAAAGACATAGCTTCAGTTCGTAGTTGCAACCATATTCAGCAGTTGAGACTATGCATAACTTTGCCTCACTTCCTCAGCTTTGGTTGCAAGCTTCTCCTCTTCCAACTTCTAGATAAATAAAAATCAAGGTATAAACTGACCTATGGCTCAGAAATCGAGCTGTGAAACAAACCATGGATTTTAGTGTATTGTTACACCTCTAATGACTGGATTTGGGTTTGTGTATCAGGGGAGTGTGTTTGCTGTGTTGAAGAGGCTGAGACAGCCTGTAGCCTCATTTTTATTTGGGTCTGTGTGTCCGCTTGAGCAGGAGAGAGAGAGGAGGAGAGAAGAGCAGAAGAGAGGAAAAAATACAGGGGGAATGAGAGATGAGAAAAGAAGACAGAAGAGAGGGGAGCTGGAATAAGAGAAGAGGGGGAATCAAAGAGGAGAGAGGAGAGGAGAAAAGAGAAGAGGGGGAATCAAAGAGGAGAGAGGAGGAAAGCGAGCGTAGCTCTGGCATTTCAGAAGTGTCAGTCCAGCTCAGCTGCGGAGTGTGGAGTCCCGCAGTCAGAGGCGTTGGATTCCTCCCTGGGTGTTTGTGTTGTGCATTAATGCATATCTGCTCCTCAGAGATCTGACCCTGCTCACACATGCCGTGCATGTGGTGTACGCCTCGGTGTGTGTTTGTCACACACACACACACACACACACACACACACTCACAGACATGGGTGCACAGGCATTCACTCATGAATACACACACACACACACACACACACACACACACACACACACACACACACACACACCACACACACACAGATACTCATAAATAGACATACACGTAGACAGAGAGAGAGAGTGAGAGGGAGAGAGACAGTGAGAACATGTGTGAGCGGAGAGTATGATGTTTTCACCAAGAGCAAAGCAGTGGAGAGAGTGAGAGAGTGAGAGGGAGTGACCCCACCCCTACCCCTCAGCCCAGAGGCCAGACTTAATGAAGATAAACAACACCTCCTCCAGTCCCAGCAGTTCCTCCCCCCCTAAGGGACAGGCCAGCACACATGACCGGCGCCGGACACAGCCGGCGCTTGTGTGGGTACTGACCGCCGTCACGGCCCATCGCCGCGGCACCGTCCTCTACCCAACCTGCTCGGCCGCCAGCCGACCCCATCTGCCCTCCACAGGGTGGTCAGCACAGCGGAGACGCAGCTCAGGGGTTCTCGGCGGGGTTAAAGGCCACGGGGAGGCGGGTAGTTCACCGGGGCGACTGGAAAGGTCACGGCTGCCCCCTAAGAGCACCAAACGAGGCGCGAGAAAGGGCTGCTGCGGTTGAGCTCACCCCTGACCACCCCCCTCCCCCACCCACCCACCTCTCCACTCTCCACTCTCCCCTCTCCCCTCTCCTCTCCTCCTGCAGCAGGGCTGGGTGTCACGGCCCTAATGGCTCATTGGCTGTGACAGGGCCGAGCCGGCTGCTGACTGTTTAGCCAGCGGAGCGTTCGGATGTGGGCAAACAGGACGAGAGGATGCTCACCTCAGGCGCTCGGAGGCGCACTGCAGTGAACACACACACACACACACACACACACACACACACACACACACACACACACACACACACACACACACACACACACACACACACACACACACAACAAACACACACACACACACACACACACACACACACCCACAAACACACACACACACACACACACAAACACACAAACACACGGTGAGGTTCCCACCTCGCTTCAGCTAAACTAATTTTACAGATTAGAGGGGGGCGGCAGAGTGTTTGGTGTGGTCTTCGCGCTTCGGTGAGAGTCCATTCATGTTTTCCCTGGGGGGCCACTGGGGCTCAGCCCACTGTAAAACAGGCTGTATTTTCTTTCGGGGTCAGTTGCAGCCAGGGTTCACTTGCACATGAGCTCTGAGAAATCATGCGTCCTTGCAACATCAGTCTTATCAGTACTGTGTGTGTGTGCGTGTGTGTATGTGTGTGTGTGTGTGTGTGTGTGTGTGTTTGTGTTTTTTTATACTTTTTTTTATAATTTTTTATATTTTATGCAGTGTACCAGCCAATGTGTGCTGTTGAATTCCATAAAGCTCTGTGGATTGAATAGGGGTAATTAGGAATTACAGGTCAATATTTCAGAGCCTTTGCTTGCCTTCATGCATGCATGTGGAAGTGTTTCTGTGGAAAGCTGCACATTGTGATAATTACGAGAGCTGTCATTAACATAGCACTACATGTCAGAGGTGAACCTCACAACGCCACACACACACACACACACATTTGTATGCCACACACACACACACACACACACACACACACACACACACACACACACACACACACACACACACACACACATTTTAATACCTTTATTTGTGTTCACATTTTACAATAGATTTCATTGAACACAAACAATCTTAGGCATTGTAAACCCAGTAGCCTATGCCTCTGGTCTCAGTTCATGGGTACAAAAAACAGCGCCTTCTCCAGATGTGGCGACTGCCAATTATCACAGCAATTGAGCAGAATTTTGCTAGAGCCTTTGCTCTTGTCTTAGAGAGACTAGCAATCTGCAACCCCCTGACTACTAGTCTGTGGACATTACCTAGGCTTCCTAATATATACACCAACAGCTTACATTTGTACCCAAGCTGTACAACAATGTCTCTGAGTGGCTGATACTTTAAAAGCTTTGTAAGGTAGGCATCCTCTAGACTGTAGTCAAATGCACAGCCTACTTCAAGAATGGTTACTTCTCTGCTGTCCTCATCAACAACAACAATATCTGGCTATTTTGCAGCAACATTTGAAAACACATTATTTCCACTATTACGGAGTTTGAACATGCAAGGTGAGACGCATACATTCTTGTAGATTTTGCATGGTGAAGCATATGGAATTATGTGTTCATCTAGTAAGTCAACAATTCTGTCATGTATGGCAATGTACATTCCCTTATACACATAGCAGCCATTCAGAACATGAGACAGGGATTCAATAATTATCTGACTATCATGGTGCAAACAGTGGGAAGAGAATGTGTTAGGGTACCAAAGAGAAAGATTGAGTCTAGTTGGAAGAACTTGTAGTCTGGCTTTGGCTGCAAAAGTCACTATGTCTTCATCAACTGCAGAGTTTTTGAGTATTGAGTGAGAGACAGCATGATCTGCAGTAGGAAGGCAAGCAAGCTTTCCCTGTAGTTTTAAACCAGTCCAGTGTTGTTGCTGTCGCTGTTGTTGTAGCTTTACAAGGTACCTTTGTGCATTGTCAGGTGATAGATGATGTCCTGTATCCACAACAGTAGCCCTTACTGAGGTTAAACTGTCAGTTATCAAATCCTCAGAAACGATTATGGTTTCTGTGTCAGGTTTCACCCAGTCCAAGGATACTCCGACTCTTACGCAAAGGTCATTGAGGTCAGGCCAATCTGACCAGACCCCAAAACCAGCACAGTGTGTCTCCATTTTAAAGTTTGATTTTCTTTTGAAGCCCAGGAAGCTTGGCTCACCTTCTCTCACACACACACACACACACACACACACACATACACACACACACACACACACACACACACACACACACTCACACACAAAATGTGTATGCCACACTCCTTCACACATACACATGCTTACATACACACACACACGTACCAAGACCTACAGCATGTTTAGGATAAAGGCTCAAGTTCTGCTGAGATTTCCATGAGGTGCATCTAAATCTCTGACTTAAGAACAGTGTCCTTAGGGGGCGCTTCACACAGCAAGTGAACAAGAGAGAGAGAGAGCAAGAGAGAGAGAGAGAGAGAGAGCAAGAGAGAGTGAGAGAGAGCTAGAGAGAGAGAGAGAGAGAGAGCGTGAGGCGAGAGGAATGTGTTGATGGAAAACGCAGCTGGGCGGCTGATTGTTCCAACCTCATCAGTCATGCTGGGGCCCACCAGCAGCAGTCACACACACACACTCAAATGCACCCCCACACAACTAAACCCCCTAACACACACACACACACACACACACACACACACACACACACACACACACACTCAAATGCATCCCCACATAAACATCCCCCTCCCCAACGCAAACACACTCAAATGCACCATCACACAAGCGACCCCCCCCCCCACACACACACACACACACATACACAAACACACCCACATACACACACACTCATATGCAGCACCACCCAAACACACTCACATTTGTGTGGCCACTCTACATCATGCTACCTCACCCTCAGAATGTATCTCCGTAATACACTTTAGTCTACCACCAGATATTCAAGTACAACCCTACAGCACCCTTAAACACACTTTCAATTAAATAGTCCATGTAGATCTCATGTGTCCCCTTTCCACACACACACACACACACACACACACACACACACACACACACACACACACACACACACACACACACACACATACATACACACACACACACACACACACACACACACACACACACACTTAAATTCAAGTACAACCCTACAGCACCCTTAAACACACTTGCAATCAAATTGTCCATATAGCTCTTCTGTCCCCTCCACACACACACACACACACACACACACACACACACACACACACTTACATTCATCCACAGATGGTGCTGCCCTTTCAGCTGTCCTGAGTCTCTGTTCACCCTCTCCTGCTCTCATTTCCATGTACCGCTCCTCTCCCGCGGTGCATAAACATGACGCTGCTCATTGACTGCTAGGCCACCGTGTCAGCAGCTCTGTTAAATCCAGGGCTTCCTTGCGTGACCCTCAGCCTCCCCTGCCTTCTCCCTGTCCTGCCTTCTCCCTGTCCTGCCTTCTCCCTGTCCTGCCTTCTCCCTGTCCTGCCTTCTCCCTGTCCTGCCTTCTCCCTGTTCTGCCTTCTCCCTGTCCTGCCTTCTCCCTGTTCTGCCTTCTCCCTGTCCTGCCTTCTCCCTGTCCTGCCTTCTCCCTGTCCTGCCTTCTCCCCACCCTTCACTCCTTCATTCCCTGTTGTAAAGGGGGGGAAATACAGATACATCACTTTCCATGACAGCACAAACGACAAGATTAACTGGGCTCAAATTACGCCAGAGATCTTCCCCTGGATGTTAGCGTGGCCGTGGCTGAATGTGAAGTACCTGTAAGGGGGATCGATGCCATTGATTGCTCTGGTGGAGGGTGGGAGAGGATGGAGGGAGGAGAGGGAGCATTGGTGGCCACGTCAGCCCTGGAGCAGCACTCGCTCTGGGGGAGATTCGTGCCAGAGCCCCTGGCAGTGCAGTATTTACACTCCAGCCAAGCAGCCGATGACAGCGGCCCTAATTCAGCACAAACGTGCCGGGTACACTTTGCATAAACACGTCAACAGGTGAAAAATCTAAATCCAATCGTCGTTTCCCTGCTGCCTTTTTCTGTGGGATTTGAGCTTGCATTTGATTGTAATAGTTTCCAATTAGGATCACGCTTATTTTTCTTCACACGTGTGTGTTTATGTATGAGTGTGTGTATGTGAGTGTTTCCATGTGTTTTTATGTTTGTAGATCCAGACATAATGGGATGGAGCGATTGCATGTGGGTTGTGCAGCAAGAGCATAGGGGTGCTCTGTGTGTGTGTGTGTGTGTGTGTGTGTGTGTGTGTGTGTGTGTGTGTGGTTGTGGAGGAAACATGAGGAATGTGTGTATTGGCCATTCCAGTGCTGCGCTCCAGCCGGCGTTTGCCTCTTTGTAGTCGGCCTGCTACAGCTGCCCCCTCTCTCTCTGCCCCCAACACACACACACATACACACACACACACACACACCCATGCTTTGCTGGTCTGGCCTGGCGTGTCTCTGCTTTACGCATTAATACGGTTTCGCTTGTGAGGGCATTTATGTGTGAGAATGCACCAGTTTTGGTATGCAAGTGTTTGTGTGTGGTATCTGTGTGTGTGTGTGTGTGTGTGTGTGTGTGTGTGTGTGTGTGTATGTGCGTGTGTGTGTGCGTGTGCGTGTGCATGCTCTTCAAATGTGCAGGACATTGTGAGTACAGTTGCAGCTTCTAGTGACTGCATGTGTAGCCGCTCCCGACGGTGTGTGTACCGTAATTTCCCAACTATTAGCCGCAGCTTATACATTGATTTTGCAACATTTCTTTAGCTATGAGGTTAATACACGGGGGGCATATGGTATTAATATGGTTTTGTTTCTTTTAACTCTCCTGTGGCGTATACACAACGCGGCTAACACACAGGAAATGACTGTATGTGTCAGAGTGTGTTGAATGTTACCATGCGGTGTAACAGGGAAGCTACTCCAGGCCCGTAACTGAAGTGTTCCGTTCGCGACGCGTAAAACACAAAACACAAAAAAAAATTTTTGGTCTATTTTTTTTGAACATACGAGCCACTGTCACGTCTGGTGTAGCTACTTCCACTGATTATAGTGGAAGCTAATTGTTGCAGCAGATGCAACGCGAAAGGAACGCTTCAGTTACGCGCCTGGTGTAGCTTCCCTGTAAGTGTAGGTGTAGTGCGGAGCTGTGCTGTGCTGTCAGCCTTCTTGCAGCAGGCATCTGACGCCACGATTTCACGCTATAGGGTTAGGGCAGTGGGTTGAACATGTGTGTATTTATGTGTGTGTGTGTGTGTGTGTGTGTGTGTGTGTGTGTGTGTGTGTGTGTTTGAGAGTGTGTGTGAGTCAGAGGGAGGGACTGAAGTCTGCTGCTTTGTTCAGCTGGTTCAGCCCCAGAGGTTTCAGTGTGGCTCTGCGCCAGTACATGGCATGAGAGAGAAGGAGCAAGAAAGAGACATGCTGTTGAGAAGACGGTGAAGAAGAGAGAGGGAGGTGGAAGTGACAGAGAGGAAGAGAAGGAGGGAAAACAGAAGTGAGAGAGAGAGAGAGAGTGAGGGAGTGAGCACCTCTTCATGGGCTGGTTAGTGTTTGCATCAGTGTTCTGATGTCGCTCCGACGAGAGACCCTGCCTCGCTCTCACTGCTGACGGGAGGACAGGAGGCTGTTGGGGGGTGGGGGGGGGGGTGGAGGGGGCTGTGGCCCCCCATGGACCCAGATGTGTCCATGTGTGCGCTGCCCGTGCTGCTGGTCTCTCTCTGCGAGGACCCCCGGGCTGGGGCAGGGGCAGGGGCAGGGGCTGGCTCCTCGGGCTCTGCGGGCATCAGCATCTCCTCACCCTACGCTGCCCCCCTGCGCCGGAGCTCCAGGCCCTGCTGCCGCTGCGGAGGAGGAGGAGGAGGAGGAGGAGGAGGAGGAGTAGGGGGAGGAGGAGGAGGAGGAGGAGGAGGAGGAGTAGGCAGTCCAGCCCCAGGGAGGAGCCTCCTGGTGCCCACTGCGCTCCTACTCTTGCTGCTCCTCCTGGGCCTGGCCGCCTGCCTGGTCCTCCTCCGCTGGGCGCTGGCACAGGGTAGCACGCCACGGGCCAGCAGGGACCCCGAGCGCCGGCCAGACCAGCGGACCAGGGAGCAGGAGGAGGAGGAGAAGGCGGCGGCGGCAGGGGGCAGCGGGACCCCCAGGACCCAGGTCACGGACACTCCCTCCGCCACCTCCTCCCTCTCCCCCACGGGCTCGGTGCCCACCCTGGCCCCTGGCACCCCCTCCAGGCCCCGGGGAACTGCCCCTACACCCAGCCCCAGCCCCGGCTCCAGCCCCAGTTCCTCAGCTGCCACCGCTGCCCCGCCCGCTCCGGGTAAGTGCCTCTGCCGCTTGTTTACACACGAGGCCCTATTGTGCAATCGCATGCAATACTGTTCTTTGATTTCCCTTGTGCGTTGTCTCCGAAATGATTGTGGCAGACAAGACCAGGCACATCTAGCTATGTGGCAGGAGCAGGGCAATAGGAGTGGAAAATAAAGACAAGTTAATGAAAGGGGAAAAAAAACAGGACAAAGTTCACACTAGACTGTCTTTTAAAGAAAAAGTATCTCTCATTGTTGCTCCTCTCCTCCTCCCTCTAGGTCCTTCTCCTCCTCTGAAGTTGGCAGTTGTTTGTAGTTTGGGCTCTTGGCTCTTGAAAGGGGCTTTTAGTCCATTATCATTAGTAATGCTCTGTTTATGTGACTCTGAAATTCTTGGGAAAGATCATGTTCGGGACCCTAGCAATTTTTTTTTTACCGCCCGAGCAGAGATCGAGGGGCCTTCAGTGTGTTTGTCATTGATCTTGCGCTGCATCGTATACTTGCTTTGAAGCCGCTGGTGTGAAATGTATATAAACACGATGTGCGCGCATATACAGCGTGGGGTTTTGTTGGCTAGGGGCACTGCAACTTGTTGCTCTGTTGAAAAAATGCTGGAAAGATGGAAACCATAACAGAACATTTTCCCCAAATGGCGCTAGTCACTACTGGATGTCTGCTCAACACGCCCCACCACCCACCTCCACCCCATGGCGGTGCCAGACACGAACCAAAACATCACTGAAGCATGAACTCTGGCGTCCCGTGGTGTAGGAAAACTACTGCGGCAGAAATGATCTCATGAACGTCTCTCTTGCCCTTCTGTTCCTTGCTGTGACCATGTGTGTGTGTGTGTGTGTGTGTGTGTGTGCGTGCGTGTATTTCTGTGTGTTGTTGCATCAGGTCTTTCATAAATGTCGCTGTGCACGGACAGGCATGTGTAATGGAGAGGGCCCGTGCGAAGGCTTTAGGAATCCCTTTAAAAGCGCCGGGATGTTTCACATAATGGAAACCACTCAAACTCACACCAGGAATGCAGCGCTGTATAATTTGACCTCTACGTCGAGCAATAAGAGATACCTGTCCTGGCCGTAACCAGAGACATCTCCCTGATGCTCGGCCAAGAATCCACAGGGGTGGACGGGTGGGTGTTGGGGGCATGGGGAGGGGTAACTGGCACTGGGCTGCCTTTTGGCAGGAGAGAGGCGCCTCCACCACCTCCGCCCATCTGTCCCTGCTGCCACGTCCCTGACCTCCACTCATCACAGTAGGATTCCCAGCATCTGCCTCTCAGCGCCCGAACTGCCCAAACCGAGTCTCCAATTCTCATAGTGAGGCAGCACGCCTACAGCATCTCCTGACTGCATCCGAGCAAGTGACTGGCATGTAGCTTCGTATGCTCTCTGTCCACACTGCATCCGTTAAATATGGGCGTCTATTGCGTCCTATTTCTCGTTCAAAATAGCAGAGCAGCGGCCAAAAAAGAGACGGGCATCCAACAAAAGTTCTGCTCAAAATGTTGTGTTGCATCGCACCACATGGCACTGCTTCAAGTTGCGTACTGGACATTCCAATTGAAAACAGTGTAATTAAACTGATTTTGTTGCTTACGCTAGCTCGCATCGTGTGTAGTTAGGATGTGGTGTTAGCTTCCAATTGTCGTACTGAGCCAGCACTTTTAGCTTCCAGTGGCCATACTGAAGCGAGGCGGCTAGCAGCAGTCTGAGCTAGCTTTTCAGCGTCTGGCTTCGAATGCTCGTTTATGGTGGGACAACAAGCAGCAGCAGTCTTGGCTAGCTTTAGAGCGTCGGCCTGAAGCAAGACAACCAGCAGCAGTCTGCACTGGCGCTGGAGCATCTGCTTCTGCTTGGGGCTTCTTTTAGCACTGTTTGGAAGGATAGATGGAGAGTTGTCTCTTCGCCCTCTTCAACTCTCTTTTTCATTGACCTTTATTCCTCTGAGCAATAGGGGCGATCCGTTTTGAAGGACACTGAATCAAAGTATGGCAGCACAGCTCGCCGCTGGTTTGAAAGAGGGGCTATTGGATGACATGATGTCATTTGTCAGTTTTCTCTGCCCTATGTTTGCAAGGCATTGTGCGTCTCACCCTGAGCGTGTGTGTGTGTGTGTGTGTGTGTGTGTGTGTGCGCTCGCAGGGCTGAAAGAAAAAAAAAGTAAAGAAAACACGCAGGCCAACGGAGACCCCTCTTTTCATTTTTATGACCTTCCTAGAATCCTTTTGGAGACTGCGGAAAGATAGACATGTTTATGAAGGATTCCAGATGGGCCTTCTTTCTCTCCCCTCGCCCTCCCCCAGTCACTCTCCTCAGCTCTCAGGCCATGGAGGATTAATCAAACTCAGGGCCCACGTTTAGCTGGACAAGCCCTGGGGCAGCGTGGCTAGGGAAAGTGAGCCTGTGTGTGTGTGTGTGTGTGTGTGTGTGTGTGTGTGTGTGTGTGTGTGTGGTGAGGGAGGGTTGGTGGTGGTGGTGCCTGTGTGCATGCTGGTGCAACTAGTGTGTGTTGGAGTGTGGAGCGTTAAAGGGAGCTGTAGGAGGGCCTGTGGCTCAAGATAAAGGACACCTGGCTTAGTCTTTCAGCAGTCTCAAACAACTGCTCCAGCTGCAATAGCAACCGCAGCAACCACAGCAACAGTCCATTCAGCATGCAGCTTTTAACATGGACTCAGGTTGAAGATAAATCACTAGTAAAATAACGTTTTTTCTTTCATTTCGACACGCATTGACACCTCATTCTCCGTATTATAGATCAGTGTAGTATCAGAATGGGTTTGAATCCTTTGTGTTGCCCTGTGTTGCTTTAGATTTAGGGTAAGGCTATTTGCACCTCTGGTACAATTAGCAGTGTATGCTATTCGTACCCTGGTGCAATTAGAAGTGAATTCTATTCTTACCCCGGTGCACACAGCAATGTGTTCTATTAATACTCTGTCTGGTACAAATATCAATGTATGCTATTCGTACCTCGGTGCACACAGTAATGTGTTCTAATAATACCCTGTCTGGTACAAATATCAGTGTATGCTATTTGCAGCCCTGTGCATTTACTCTGGCATATTGATCACACAATGTAATAATAAAAAATGAGCAACATGTTTTTGTTGTTATGTCACAGGGTGTGAATAGCTCAGCTGTGTAATAGACACTCTGAATAAGGTATGCTGTTTGCTGTTTGTTAGAAGTGGATGCTATTCGTACCCTGGTGTATATACACTGCTCAAAAAAATTAAGGGAACACTTTGAAAACACATCAGATACATCATGCTGGATATCTATGCTGATATGGACTGGTTAATGTGTTACGAAATGAAAGGAGGGTGTTGGATGGACCAAAACATAATGTCCGAGAGGTGTTCTATTGCATTTAAGTCAGGGAAGTGTGGGGGGCAGTCAATGGTATGAATTCATTTATCCTCCAGGAATTGCCTGCACAATCTTGCCACATGTGGCCATCATTGTGCACCAGGAGAAACTCAAGGCCCACTGCACCAGTACAGGGTCAGAATATTTCATCCCGATACCTAAGAGCAGTGAGGGTGCCGTTGTCCTGCCCACAGAGGTCTTTGCGTCCCTCCAAGGGTATGACTCCCCAGACCATCACTGAGCCACCACCAATCCGGTCATGCTGAATGATGTTGCAGGCAGCATCATGTTCTCCACGACATCTCCAGACCCTTTCATGTCTGTCACATGTGCTCAGGGTAAACCTGCTCTCATCTGTGAAAAGCACAGGGCGCTAGTGGCAGACCTGCCAATTTTGTATTCTATGGCAAATGTCAAATGAGCTCCACGGTGCTGGGCAGTGAGCACAGGTCCCTCTAGAGGCCATCGGGCCCTCAGGCCACCCTCATGAAGTCTGTTTCTGACAGTGTGGCCAGAGACATTCACACCAGTGACCTGCTGGAGGTCATTCTGTAGGGCTCTAGAAGGGCTCCTACTGTTCCTCCTTGCATAAAGGAGCAGATACTGGTCCTGCTACATATTGGTGTGCCATTCTGGAGGAGTTGGACTACCTGTGCAACCTCTGTAGGCTCCAGATACTGGCTTATGCTACCAGTAGTAACACTGACACTATCCAAATGCAACACTAGTGAAAAATCAGTCAAGAAGGATAAAGATTTTACCAGTTGCCACCACCTGTAAAACCATTCCTGTTTTGGGGGTCGTCTCATAGTTGGCCCTCTAGTACACCTGTAGTAAATTTCGTTGACATCAAAGCAGGTGAACCTGATTCACAACCACCTCTGTTGCATAACTGGCCAGATCAATATCCCACAAGTGTGACTGACTTGATGCTATACTCATATGACCAAGTGTTCCCTTTATTTTTTTGAGCGGTGTAGTAATGTATGCTGTTTACACCCTGGTGCGTGAACTAGCTAATTGTTGCAATCAAAACTTCCGTTTGAGAACCGATTTCTTGTTCAAATTGCGTGCCTTCTCTCCAGAGACGTTGGTACACGTGCGCACCTCCAAATGGGTGGTGACATATGTCTGTGACACGAGTTTGTGTGAAAGAATAGGCCTGAGCGTCATATTCACGAAATTTCTGTTAACTAACAAACTGACGGTTGTATGTGTTCACTGAACGAAGATTATGAAAATAAAACACAACTTTTCAATCTAAAACTTAATTTCAACAGATATTAGTGCCGAAACCAGGCAGCCGTGGTTAGCACTTCGGACCTGTAACCGGAGGGTTGCCAGTTCGAACCCCGACCAGTAGGCACGGCTGAAGTGCCCTTAAGCAAGGCACCTAACCCCTCACTGCTCCCCAAGCACTGCTGTTGTACAGTAGCAGGCAGCTCACTGCGCCGGGATTAGTGTGTGCTTCACCGCACTGTGTGTACACTGTGTGCTGAGTGTGTTTCACTAATTCACGGATTGGGATAAATGCAGAGACCAAATTTCCCTCACGGGATCAAAAGAGTATATATACTTACTTACTTACTATACTTAACCTTTCAGAATTCTTCACTTTCTGCTGACGAAAAAAAACGAATGTCCGCCATGTTTTTTGTGCACGTGAGCAACGTCTTTTTGTTGTTATGTCACAGGGTGTGAATAGCTCAGCTGTGTGGCCAAGGCTATTCGTACCATGGGTGTAAATAGACACTCCGTTGGATTTATTATGAACACCCGTTTCAGTCTGCTGACCTTTCTTCAATAAAAGAAATTTGACTTCATTGGGTGATTTCTCAGAGAGGAATGTTTCCTATGAACCTGCCTGCTGAGTTTTTAGGGCAGAGCGCGGAGGGAGGATAGTAGGACCCCGACTTGTCTGCTGCTGCTGCTGCTGCTACTGCTGGCTGCTGATGAGCCTTGAGTTATTCACATAGCCCGAGGCTATGAGGTAAAGTTCTGTTGTGAGTCTGTGAGGAACAGGGTGAACTGGATTGAGGTTTTTCCATGGGCTTAGAGAGAGAGAGAGAGAGAGAGAGAGAGAGAGAGAGAGCAGATCAGTTCAAAGAAGCACGACTGCTGAATCTGTGTCAGCTGGTGACTCCCTCGGCCAGACCAGGAGTAATTAATGTGATGACGGCGCCCGCTCTCACTTCCCTGCATTAGCCCTCAAGGATCCAATGACATAAAAAAATAGAACAAAAAAAAAAAACAGGTCACACCCGTAAGCTCTCTCTTAAAGAAGATGTTTTGACACCTGTTCAGCCGAGTAGGCACGGTGGTTCCTGTCAACTGCTAACGTGCCTCGTTCTCTCCTAATTGAGATATCGCGGAGGGAGTACAGTGCTGCTCAGCCTTCTGGTCTGGAACAGATCTGGCATTCCCACCAGACAGCACAGTCATAAACACAAAACGATCACATCCTCATCACCATCACCATCACGTACAAAACCACAGACATGCCAGTGCTCTGAGCTAAATATGACATCTTCTCTTACTCCAGTGCATCTGAATCCCATTGGTAGGCTAAATGCGCTAATGAAACAGCATCATCTTGGCTTTGCGAGTGCTTTTCTATGCTGCTATTGTCTGTTAAAGAGAAATAGAGTGTTTTGTATTCCTTTAAGACGTATAAATGTATGTATGTTATATTAGTGCATGTCGGAAAAAGCTGTTTTGAAAGCACACACAAATGTGGTATGTAGGACACGGTTAGTGTGTGCGTTTTCCATAAATAGCCAAATCCTCCGAGCATCTCATGTCTTCTTTAACGAACAAAAAAAACCAACACAGTTGTTTATGAGTGGAAAAACATCACCCACTCTCCAGGGCTTGTTGGAAAGCAGACCTAGAGCCACCGCTGTGCACGCTGCTCTCCGGCACTCACGCAGCGCAAGCGGTCTGTAACTGACATTAAGACGAGCCAGAGAGGTCACTGCTCATCCCTTAAGGAGCCCCAACCGGCCGGATGTGTTTCTGTGGACCAGGTCCAGGCTGAGGACTGTGTGGTGCGGTCGTGCTATGTGGTGTGGTGTGGTGCGCAAGCCCACGTCATTTGCATACATCGCTGGTAAACAACCGCAGAGCCCTGCCTGGGTTCCCTCCCAGCAGGAGGTGAGTGCCCAAGGGAGGCGCACACACACACCTCCCAGCAACCGGATGGCACTCTGCCACGACTGCTTCATGTGTTTGTGCGTGCGTGTGTGTGTGTGTGTGTGTGTGTGTGTGTGTTTGTGTGAGTGTGTTTGTGCGTGCGTGTGTGTGTGTGTGTGTGTGTGTGTGTGTGTGTTTGTGTGTTTGTGTGTGTGTGTGTGTGTGTGCCTTTGAAAGCATACATGCCATCGCCATGTGCCTGAGCCTTGACGCCACCTGACTGTTCTTTTGCAAGCCCTCTCTCTGCTCCATTCGGTTGAATGTTGCGCAATCCTCCCAAGTTCCTCAGAGATTGATGAAATATTCAACATTGTTTTTCAAAACGCACCCTATCAGCGCCGTTCTTGCCATTTTTATAACCTCTGATCCAAAGTTATTCTGCCATATTTGGTTCATGATGCAGATGTCATTTGGCTAATAATCAGCCTTTTGACTCCGGGGGAGCTGTAATTGGACCCGACGTGGCCGAAAGTAAACAAAGCCTGCGTGCTGTTTGCAGTTGCAAGCTCAGGTCCCAAGGGCAGCAGCTGACCTCGGCTGGAAAGCTGAGGTAGGATCTTCAAAAAGATGGCCCGTGACGGTTCTTGGATCCAGGTGTGCAGGACTGAAATGCGTTTCCTTGAAGTCTTGTGATAGAACTTTCTGAAGACTCCAGGAAAGGCCATGGCGATGTCAAACTTAACAGAAAAAATATATATATATGAGTAGGGTTTTTCGACATAGAGACAGGGTTTGGCCTAGAGAGAATTCAAGATAGAGGTGGTGGTGGGGTGGTTTCTGGGAAGTTTCCGGCACATTTTGTTCCTCACTGGCACTGGTATTGTTCTTTGTGAGTACTTGTTTCATCACTGACTATGTAGCCTTAGGCCAAAATGAAAGCAATCACAGTGAAATTCCAAAGAGTTGTTCCCCGCTGACACCTTTCTATTCATTTTAAAGCAGAAGGTCTGAGTCAACTGTCAGTCAAAAGGAGATGAGGAAGTGTCATGCCTTCACCAGGTCACCTCCTCACATGTGTTATCATGTGTAATGATCACAGAGAAGGGAGTCACCTTTCATGTTTTATAAAGCTGTGAAACTATAGTTGGGTGTTCAGCTTTCCACATGTTGCAATTTGTTAACTCTGCTTCTTTGTCAGGTGCAGATAATGAACAAGACAGGTTTCGGCACAGCAATGTCTTTTTCTCAAACAAACACACACACACACACGCACAGACATACTGTACTGTACAAGCAAACAGATAAATAATCTTTTATGTATAAACTTTCCGTTTTGCACTTAGTTTCAATCACCATTCCTTTTCAGTTTTGACTTATGTTTGTCATGATGCATAGTATTCAGAAATACCTGTATATCCTTACGAAGGTGTGTCAAATCCCCAAGGTATGCAGACAAAGCAAAACATCCCTTGGGATCAATCAGCACTCCAATTGAGCTGCACATTTTGTTTTGCTAAAGGAGTGAATAAATCTGTATATCACACCCTTACACCCTAATGATGCCCTACAGAGCGCCTGTGGTGAGATGGCTCTCTTGAAAAGCAAAAAAAACATCCCAAAAACACCAAGGCATCATGCCCTTTTAGTCCGTCCGTTCCAGCCAACACAACCTTTTTCTACGCCCTCTCTCTCTCTCTCTCTCTCTCTCTCTCTCTCTCTCTCTCTCTCTCTCTCTCTCTTTCTCCCTCTCTGCACCCAATAGGGCTTAGCACTCAGCCATGCAACTCAGCTCCATCTTCTGCCCCGCAGAAAACATGTTGCGCGCTGCTCCGATAATGCTGAAGGATTAAGCGTGCATGACAGTTCAGTCCATTCCAAAAAGTTTGGAATCAACCCCCGGCGCGTGCACGCACACAAGCACGAAAGAGGCCCTGCCACACAAGGCCACAGGAGACGCTCACCTATACTTGCCCAATCCCAGGATCTTTTTTTTTCACGGGCTTTTGTGTGTGTGCTTTTCAGAGAGGCGCGATTTGACAGTGATTGTGATCGTGATAAGTGAGTGAGCACTTCAGAGAAAGCACTGAAGTAGTGGACCCCCCCTGAACTGAAGAGGTGGCTGTCGTGTGGTCATGTAATCCCCCTGACGACAGTATTACAAATGTTATCACATATTTGCTCAGTGATGTGGAGGACGTTTTTTTTTCAGTTTGCTTTGAAAAACTCAGTGCTTATGAATGCTGTATAGAACATGTCTGAACCTGCCTTGAGACCAGCATTATCCTGCACTCACTTCTCGTATGTGAAAGGTTTTACAGCTCTATTATAGTGTCGGTTGTCATGCATTACGGTTTGCAACAGTTAATAGACGTGCTTGCACACATTATCAACTCTAAGACAAAGTAGCTCACACAAAGCTCTCCCCTGCTGAGGGCCTCCATCAAAATCAAGCATCCTTTAAACCTCATCCTTTCTGTCTGTGTTCTTAGTGGATGACCTGCTTAATTCTTGTCTTTCACAGTAACCACCACACTATCCCCGGGCTCTGGTCATGCCAGAAGATGCAACGACACGGAGAAGGCCTACTGTGTGAATGGCGGCGACTGTTACTTCATACATGGTATAAATCAGCTTTCGTGCAAGTGAGTAACCTCTCCCCAATTTTTCACTTTCAGAAGGGTACATATTTTTCGCCAATTTGGGTACGAGGACTTTATTTGTGCAGGTCCTTTCATCCTCCCACACGTAAATGGATAGCATGCTTGGACTAGTTATGTCAATTTGGTGCTTTAAGCCTGTTTTAACAACTATAAGCAAATTGTTCATTCCCTTTTCTTTCTCTCTCTCTCCTTCCTCCTTATGCTGCTGTTTTTATTTTCTTTCTTTCCGTATGACTGTATTTATTTCTCTTTCTTTCCTTCCTTCTTTCTTTCTTTCTTTCTTTCTTTCTTTCTTTCTTTCTTTCTTTCTTCATTTCCTTTAATCGTGTCTTTTTCCTTCTTTCTTATCTGAACTTCTTGCTCTTCTTCTTTCGTTCCAGCTGACTCTCTTCCTTTGAACTCTGCTCTGCCCCTCTCTCTGTCTTGCTTTAATAATGGGAACACTTACAAATGAGCTACTGAAACTGCTGGAGTCCTATTGGATTCATTTGATCTGAAATATAACCCAACGATGAGTTTTTCTGGAACATTCTTTTGCGTTATTTGTCCTGCTCTTCTCCAGCTCCTCCGTGCCTCCTCTCCCACTCTCCTCTCTGGGGCCAGTGCAGGTCAGATCACAGATCACTGGTGCAGATGTGCCCCCCCCCCCCTCTCCCCCAGCTCAGCTGTGAGACTCAAGCAGTAGAGCTGGGACTTCTGACCCAAGCTGACGGCCCATATTTAGGGGGATTGGAGGTGGACGTGCGTCCATGTCTCTCTAATGCCATGTCATGCTGGTTTAGTCCTGCAACAAATATTTATGATAGTGCGCGGCCTCCCACAAGGCTAATAGGATCGTTGTTTACATTTGGTTTCCACTGAAAAAGGGCGCCCGTTTACATGGTCGCTTTTAAATCAAGTATGATGCGGGACATTTTGTTTTGAGGAGAGAAAAAACATTTTCCCCGCGATAACAAAAACAATCCACTCCGGGCCGTGAAATCAAGTGGCGTCCAGGGCAAATGCATCAAACACAGGTTCTCAGATCACCAGGTCTGCATGTGTGAATGTGCGCCGTAGAACAGGTGCACACACTATTTGTCTGCTTGTTTATGCCTCCGTGCCTCACCAACTGAAATCTCTTATAACATTTCACAGCGGTTAAGTTAACGTCAACCCCAGCTGCAAAACCAGTCCGGAGGTAGTGTCTGTGTAGGTGTGTGTGTAGGTGTGTGTGTGTGTAGGTTTTTGTGTGTGCGTGTAGGTGTTAGTGTGTGTGTAGGTGTGTGTGTGTGTGTGTGTGTGTGTGTGTGTGTGTGTGTGTGTGTAGGTGTGTGTGTGTGTGTGTGTAGGTGTGTGTGTGTTTAGGTGTTTGTGTGTGAGTTTAGGTGTTTGTGTGTGTGTGTGTGTAGGTGTGTGTGTGTGTAGGTGTTTGTGTGTGCGTGTAGGTGTTGTGTGTGTGTGTGTGTGTGTGTGTGTGTGTGTGTGTGTGTGTGTGTGTGTGTAGGTGTGTGTGTGTGTGTGTGTGTGTGTGTGTGTGTGTGTAGGTGTGTGTGTGTGTGCGTGTAGGTGTGTGTGTGTGTGCGTGTAGGTGTGTGTGTGTGTGTGTTTAGGTGTTTGTGTGTGTGTGTAGGTGTGTAGGTGTGTGTGTGTGTGTGTGTAGGTGTTTGTGTGTGTGTAGGTGTGTGTGTGTGTGTGTGTGTGTGTGTGTGTGTGTGTGTAGGTGTGTGTGTGTGTGTGTGTAGGTGTTTGTGTATGTGTGTGTGTGTGTAGGTGTGTGTGTGTGTGTGTGTGTGTGTGTTCTCTGGCCCTGGGGATAGTGCTTGGGCAGCAAGCAGCGAGGACATGGCTGCAACAGCCATTCAATAAGCTGTGTACAAATTGGAGGGAGCAATAACTCAATTGCTGCAGCTAATTCACTCACAGGCGAGGCACAGGTCCAGAAAAGTCAGATAATGCAGTCAAGGCCTGCAGGGAATTGTTGCCCCAAAGCGATCTCATTCAATATAGGCCAGGCTTCTAGGGACATTACTCACCCACTGAACAAGTCGGCCGGACAGTGAGGCCCATATTTATGCCCAGGTCTTTCACTTTGGAATATAAAGGGAGCGAGGGGTATATATGGACACACACAGGGTAAAAGAGAGTGCATAACAAACAACCTTGGGAATCATTATGTGGATCTGAGGCTGGATGCATGTGTGGTTTGCCGGGACATGGTATAGAGACTCACATCAGTGGCGTTTGCAGCGTTCGGATCAGACAGTGATACATGGCCTTTAAGTCAATGGCCAGCCATAAGGGATTGATCCTTTCAGATTGTGGAATGTAATGGAATTTTTTTCATTCTGCTCCATTGGTTTTTAATATCTATAGTGCTCTGAAATATGTACGAATAAAGATTATAGTATCAGGTCAAGAGGGCTTTGCCCCTATATCTCAGGTAGGCGTTGTGCTGGTAGTTTAAGATTTCATGGCTCTCTTTTGTTATGAAGATTCTGCTGTTGATGTTTTGCTTTGGGTTTAAATGAACACAGACAAAGCATGTGGATCTTTAAAAATCACATCTCTTCAAGTCTGATGAAATTGTTTTTGTATTTGTGAATCTCTATGTGCATTTTCTTCCCTATGAATGAACGCCAGTTTTTCCTCAAAGGCAAAAAGAAACGCCAAAAAGAAAAAAAAAAAAGTCAAGGTCCGATGTGCCTGCATAATTGTGAAATGTTCAGTAGACAGATCGTCTTGTTCAGTGGGGGAAGGTTTTGATTATTTCCTCAAGATGTTACCGAGCTCACGGCCAGTCGTCCTGGTCTCTGGGCTATTGAGAGTATCACTCACGGAGGAGAGCGTGGCTCTGGATACTGTTGTGCTCTGGGGATAGAGACACTTCCCATATTCACATGAATCACAATGATGGCCTCTGCTTGATGCACACATTGACAGTGTGTGTGTGTGTGTGTGTGTGTGTGTGTGTCAGGGTCTGGGGTAGGGTGGAGTGGGGGTACTGGCATACCAAAAACATGTGTACATATCTGAAGATGAAGAAGAAAGAGGAACGAATGAGAGAACAAGATGGAGAGTGAGAGAAGTTAGATCCATGGACCTTGTAACAGCTGGATAGCTGTGTGTGTGTGTGTGTGTGTGTAGGTGTGTAGGTGTTTGTGTGTGTACATGTATGTGTGTGTGTGTGTGTGTGTGTGTGTGTGTGTGTGTGTGTGTGTGTGTGTGTGTAGGTGTTTGTGTGTGTGTGTGTGTGTAGGTGTGCGTGTGTGTGTGTGTGTGTGTGGGGGGGGGGGGGGGTGTTTGTGTGTGTGTGTAGGTGTGTGTGTGTGTAGAAGTTAGATCCATGGACTTTGTAACAGCTGGATAGCTGATACAGGAAGACAGAGCAAGAGATTAGGCTTAGTTTATGGAGTCAACAGATGCACTTCTGAACTTGGCCAAATACCATGAAAAGTTTATGCAATAGCATCACACACGCATATTGATAGAGTGAGAATCCTGCACAACAACCAGAACAACCATCCTCT
>NW_027468870.1:9445615-9571878 GCF_046254945.1 Alosa pseudoharengus
GTATGTGAGCCGTTCGTCAGGAGAGAAGCTCGGCTAGCAGGGTGGAGCTCTGTCCGCACGTCTCTCTCCAGACGCAGAGCTTCTCTCGCCACAGCTGGGGAGGGAAATGTAAGCTGCTTTCTCCCAAGCCATCTTCAGCAGGACAGGGACATTAGCATGTTAATCCTTTGCGTATGAATTCTACAGTGCAACAGGGCTGAAATCAATATCAGTACCAGCACAGCCTTGCATTATTGACGTGCCGGGAACATTCTCAGCATTATGCTGATGTTCATTTCACCGTTTTATCACTCTCATTGCCAGGGATTCACAATATTGTTAAGTGTTACTGTATGCATGAAAATGCTAAACACAGTTATATTCAAAACACTCAAATGAAAATAAATGACCATCTGTCTGCTGATTTATAAAGGCCATCACAAATGAGATACAGAGGGACTACACTACACTGCACCTCAATGAAGGAGTTGTCCATTTTGAATGTCCATAACTCAACCTACTAAGGAAATGAAAAAATGCACTCTTAACATTACAATAATGAAAGTAAAAGAATATCTGACTAACCCAGTTGGTGGATGGAATGGATACAGAGTGTATATCAGTAGTTGCATGAGCATTTGATTTTCATGATGCAATGGTTCATTAATTGTATTGGAAGGATAATGTGGAGACCTATGGTGATAGTGGGGTAGACTGCATGCTTTCCTCTGTCCTGTGTGCTTTTGCCTTGGATTTATAATGCGTAAATCTGATGGGCATCTAATGTCCTCTGTCTGTTACTAACTTATCTGTCTAATGTCGCTCTAACATCTCACAACACGGTTCACATGATGCTTAGATATTTGTGTTGTGTATGTTATTTAAAAGCTCTCCTAAACTGTTCTCTGTTCTCTTCTCTCTCTCTCTTGTTTTTTTTTCTCTTGTGTCAACATTCTGCAATTGCAGAGTCTCTTGGGATTGAATTTATGGGTATGGACCAATCCTTCATTTTGATTGCAAGATTAACTAGAGCTGTGTAGATCTTCTACCATTTGTCATGCTCCCATTTCCTTCTGTGAGGTGGACTCTAAAGCAAATGGACTAATTGATTAACCAATCAATCTATCAATCAGCTGGGCCCTTGAGTAGAGGAGGTCCTCCCTCCAGTATCAGCATGTAAGTCGTCTTTATCACAGAACTCATCCCTCAGGAAGCAGGATGGACATTAGATATGGTGGATTTTAGAGGCCATGCTTTCTTATTGGCTTAAGATGTTAGTGAATTATAACATTTATAACATTGGTGTTGGTGATGACATCACCACAGATGTTTTGAATTTGTGTAAACTCGAATTTAGTGTTCAGTGTTCTCCAACAACTCAAAGGCAGATTTCATATGTTGCAACATAGGCCTACCAGATGTTTTATTTGCCTATCGTTGACACGTTCGCCCATTAAAGCAGAATTTCCGAACTACAAATTGGCTGCGGAAAGATGATGGTTGCGTGCTGGCGGTACAGTTTTCTGCGGCTTTGAGCCTGGCCGCTGTTTACAACGGCGTAAACACCACAAGTGTGGTGTTTTGGGTAGATTTTGTTTGTGTATGTCCTCAAGTGCTGTTGGCAGTGACAACAGCGTAATCACCAACACACCTCGCAAGTTTCTCAGGAGTCAGCTCACCCCTTTAATCAACGTAGCTCACACACTCGCTCACACATTCCTATGTCATTTAGGGACTTGAAAGAACTGTAACGTTTTGTCAGGATTGCTCTCAGGGTTCCGCTTTGCATATAGAGGGAATAAATTCCCCACTAAAACTACACTACCTCGGTGGCAATATTGCCTGAAGTAACAAATTAGTAGAGTTTTGTTTACTATGTAGAGTTGATCAATATTGTTCTAGTATAATGCAGTTTTTAGTAAATCTTTTGCAAGGGGGATGAGTTCTGCAAAGAAGACCTGACCTAACTCCAGTCCTCTCCGAGAGGCTTCAGAGATTGCCTTTGAAATTGCTTTGTCATCTCCTCCTCCTTGCCCACCGTCCTCTTTACCCGCTTTGCTAGTCGACTATCCCCATCATGCTATAACATCTCGTTCTGGTCATGAAACTCCTTACCCTCTTCTTGTGTTGTTCATGTACGTGTCCGCTTTGCTAGTCGACTATCCCCATCATGCTATAACATCTCGTTCTGGTCATGAAACTCCTTACCCTCTTCTTGTGTTGTTCATGTACGTGTCCGCTTTGCTAGTCGACTATCCCCATCATGCTATAACATCTCGTTCTGGTCATGAAACTCCTTACCCTCTTCTTGTGTTGTTCATGTACGCGTCTCTTTCTTTGCCTCCTCTTCTTCTTTTCTTCATGATCATCCCATTTTTTGAATGTTCTCCCATCATCGAAATACCTCGTAATGCCATTTCTGTATGCTTCATCAAAAAATTATTCTTTATTCAAAGTTTTGATTTGAGCTATTGCATTTCAGTTATAGTGGTTTGCCAATGCTAGAGCATGCTAGATTATCTGTTTTGAAAAACATATTGAATGTCTGTGTGTGCTCCTTATATATAAAAGGCCCACCCTTCTCACGACCTTGCCATATACTTCTCATATGGGGGTTTCTCTACATGATCCTAGACTCAAGCAGTTGTTGGTAGTCCATAGTCCCTCCATACTGTCTATACCCCATTCAAGCCAATGTATTACCTCAGATCAATTTATTATAATGAAAAGCGTGTACTACAGCCGCATTGCCAATTCACCCTCTGTTAGATTTCCAGTAGATGTCCATAAAAATGAAAACCAGCTGAAGAAACTGGCGTTCAGAACTAGAGCCCTGACCCACTGGTGCAGGTGTATCCACAGCCACCATGGGTGTTCTGCCATCAGCCTAGAAAGTTGTGTTGGTCTAGATCCAGTTCAGTGTCTCACGAGAAATACCTTTTCGAGACAGCCTCCAGGCTTGACCGTGTTCCCTGAAACGCAACAGCAAGGCTTAAATGAGGGTGGACAAGTAGTCACCGATGTAGTCAGGACGGACAAGCTTGTCAGGGAGAGAAAATGCAGCTCTGTGGAGCCAGCCGTGGGAGTCAGGCAGAAAGAGAGGCCAGGCCGTGTGCTTTGCCAGGCAGCCTCTCACATCGCTCTTCCCCATCTGTGCGTGTGCAGAGGCAGAGGAGCTTTATCAGAAGAGAGTCCTGACAATCACCGGGATCTGTGTGGCTCTGCTGGTGGTGGGCATCGTCTGTGTCGTCGCCTACTGCAAAACCAAGTAAGTCAACACACATACTACATTCCTATCCCTATTTTCAAAATAAAAATACTATAGAATCCACAGGGTGTTTTTTTTATAGATTCATAAATAATATTTTTACATCAATATATTAAATCTCCATGTATATAAGCAGACATTGTAACTGGCCAAAAATATTTAGATTTTCTTTGGTCTTTCAATGAATGTTTCCATACATTCTGTACTAACCTGTATGTATGACCTGACTGTCTTGTTGTTGCCATGTTGTTGAATGGAAAGACATCTTTGCTGTTGTGTCTGTTGAAATGACGGAAGCCTCACTATAGTCTGCCCCCCAGGAAACAGAAGAAGAAGATGCACAATCACCTGCGGCAGAACATGTGTGTGGATCACCCCAACCGCAACCTGGCCAACGGACCCAATCACCCCGGCCCAGGCCCAGAGGAGATACCCATGGTCGATGTGAGTTTGATGACCACTTTGGTGCACTGCCAGTGCCAAAGGGCCTCAGTGGCCATGAATCAGTATTTTTCCCATCTTGTGCTTGACTCAAGGGCAAGGCTGACATGTTTTTTGTCCCTCTGTCTGTCTCCACAGTATATCTCCAAGAACGTACCAGCCACAGAGCGTATCATTCAGCATGGAGCGGCAGTTTCCTTTCCAGGCAGCCGAGCGTCTTCCAGATCCCACAACTCGTCCACCCACGCCCATTCCTCCACTCAGAGGTGTGTCCCTGCTAGTGGAGTCACGCTAGTTTCGGAACCCCCGCACACCCCTACCCCAACCTGTCACACAACAATCAGGGTGGCATTTTATGAAAGCGTAACTGAGTACATAGCTGTGGCCATAGAAACTAAATAAGTGTTTTTCTCATTTAATGGTTGTGACTATAATTCTAGTAAACAAACCACAGGCTTGTTTTTTTCATCAGTCGCCCATAGGGCTGTTGTTGTAAGATCTATCAAATCACAGGCCATGAAACCCAACTGATTCTGTTCCAGATACCAGCCTTACCTTATCACACACAGCTGGTCACAGCGGCCTGCTTCCATTCACCACCCACCGTGGTTATATCTCAGGTAACTTTCCCTTCAGGAGTTCCCTTTGGTCCCTGATGTGCGCCTCTCAGCTTGCCACTTCTAGGCCTCCTGTATTCCTCCTCTTTGGCTTTCCACTGCACTCCTCCAGACCTTCTGCTTCCTTCCTCCGGGCTTTTGGGCTCTTTCAGGGCATTGGCTTCATTGGTTTCTCTGGGATGACTAGCTTATGTTATCCCACTAACATGACATTATGGGAACGTTTTTTTCTCTTTTCTTTACATGTCACTTTTATTATTTTTTTCCCCATGACCTCTCCTCTTCTCAGACGGTCTCATAGTTTCTCTCCTTCTCTCCCTCTCTCCCTCGTTCCTTGTTCCACCTGTCCTTCAGACACGAGGAGCGTACCTGGAGCCTGGAGCGGACGGACAGCATCGTGTCGGACTCCCCGGGCATGATGTCGTCCTCAGTGGGGACCAGTAAATGCAGCAGCCCAGCGTGCATGGAGGCACGGGCCAGGCGGGCAGCCCACTGTGGCTACTCGGAGCCGCACCGGGGCAGCCTGCAGTACGGAGACTCCTTCGACTCCCTGGGGGACTCTCCACACAGTGACAGGTGGGAACGGCGCCCTCTAGCTGCAGCCCTGCACACACACGCTGTATCTTTTTTTCTGTTTCGAAGCTTTGCCAGCTATATACAATGCTAATTTCCACTTGTGGTCAGCGCAGTCTCATTTATTTATTCATTTTGTCTAGACAGCTTGGATTTACTGCACCCTCTAAGCATTTTGGATGCTGGCTTAAGCATTTAAATGCTGTATGCAACAGTAAGCACTGAGGCACTTTGTCACAAATTATAGCTACAAACATATTCTAGAGGAGAGGTGAAGCCCATTGTGTAGTGGTTATGTGGTGCTGTGGTTTTTGTTTTTTAAGAACACCACAAGCTCTGAGCCATGGCGAGCAAAAAAAAAAAAAAAGTGGGACTCTATACCACCTGGGCTTCATTAATTTAGCGAGAGCTGAACAACACATAATCTCATGGGTAATGCGGCTCTTGTGTGAGCCTAAGGGGCCTGGTGGGGGTGGGGGTGGGGGTGGAGGGAAGGGGGCAGTGGCAGGTGGAGGCTCTGGCTCTCTGAACCTCAGTCCTCCAGCTGATTGAGCTGTTGCTGTGGATGTCACTGCCTGGTCTTGGTACACTAAACGGGTGATGAAAGATCTTTTAAAAAAAAAAAAAAAACAAGGCTTTGGCCAGTGTCTGTGAAAACTCTAAAACGCATAGCTTACTGGCCACGCACACGGGCATATAATAAAAGTCATCGGAAGTCAGTCGCATCTGATTTAGGAGGAAGTCCCCCGAGAGAGCAGGAGGGAAATTATTGGCTTCCATGATGAAGTGTAGCCTGACGTAAGCTAAGCTAACAGGGGAGTTTCTGTAAGTAGTACGCGGCACAGGCGCCCATCTGTTAGTGCGCCATAATTACAGTGTTACACTTGTCCATAGTGGACTGCTTCACAGTGGCCCCATTCATTACGGCAGTGCTCCAGTGATGTCGTTTGGCCATTGAGCCCTTCAGAGTGCTGTGTCCTAATGTGCTCACTGCAGCTCTGGAGGAGCCATACATCACCATGTGAGCAGACAGACTGAGGAGAGGGAGGCCCACTCACATCAATCAGCAAACACTGGAGGCAGGAGTCCTCATAATCTTAAGCATATGCGGTCATCGACTGGCAAATGTGCACCTCGGTGTTAGGTGCTTGTTCCTATCACTGCCAACAATCACTTTGTTTTTCCTACACTGATGGAAGAATTTAAATTGAATTGTGATCGGGCCTAGTCCAAGACTAAATGCAAGCTTCAACAAAAATCTCCATGTGATCTATTTACAGAAAACTGGCCGATAATGTTTATCCCACGTTTCTTTTTTAAGAGCTAGAGACAATAAGTGATAATGAGCCCATATGGCTAATGCTGACTCATTTGCAGTATTTTGTCCATTGGTCAATGTGCACTGTCCCTATCAAAAAATAAGTGAGTTAATTAATTACAACTCTTGTTATTATTATTATTCTTGTTATCTTGTTGTTGGGCAGCCGTGGCCTACTGGTTAGCACTTCGGACCTGTAACCGGAGGGTTGCCGGTTCGAACCCCGACCAGTAGGCACGACTGAAATGCCCTTGAGCAAGGCACCTAACCTCTCACTGCTCCCCGAGCGCCGCTGTTGATGCAGGGATTAGTGTGTGCTTCACCTCACTGTGGGCCAGATGTACCTACATTTGCGAACGTAGCGTTATCAGTGTCATGGAGAAACCGCAGATTGCGAACGCTGTCAGACCCAAGTTTCCGTCGTATTTATCAATCGTTCAATCCATAGTGTAATCTGTGCCTTTCTCTGCCTTTCTCCCCCCATAAACGCAATTTACGAACGTCCACAACTGAATGGCAGAGCCTACATACAAGCGCAGTTGAATGAAGTTAACGGATGACAACATTAAAAAGAATCAAACTTTAGCGATCATGAAATAATGCCATACATGATAAGATGTCAACAAGCAGGGAGATCAGTAGTTCTACTCAAACTACTTGTGCACGTAGGCTATGGAAGATTGGACAAATCTAGCAAGTAGGAAAGTTTAAGTGAATGACGTAAAAGTGAAAGTAAGACATTCGAAAAGCCAACGAAAGTTGAGGTTGCTTTTGATAGTACAAAGACTTACAAAACTGGTGCTCTAAATAGCGATTCTGTTGTCTTTGAAAGGTTCTATTGACGCATTGAACTGCAATTTGGATTAACACCTGCTTTTACAAGGCGGAAGTATTTAGGCGCAGAATAGACGTGCGCTTTCAGGAAACTCCCACTTTTCCCCTGGATTCTCCCATGAATGCATATGCATGACACGAAAAACGCAGTTTGCCACGTTCAGCTCCCGCGACAGGCAGTTTGCGCTTTTACATCATTGCGGCCTGTTTGTACATACCTCGCAATGATTTTACACGCATGTTGCGAAACAAATACGCCTGAAGTGGGCGCAAACGCATTAGTACATCTGGCCCTGAGTGTACACTGTGTGCTGTGTGTGTTTCACGAATTGGGATAAATGCAGAGACCAAATTTCCCTCACGGGATCAAAAAAAGTATATATACTTATATACTTATAAAGGTTGTGGTGATTTTGCTCATTTCTGACACTCATTTCCTTCTTTCCTCATCAATCCATCTGTCCCCCTGACCACTGCGTGCAGGTATGTGTCCGCCCTGACCACGCCGGCCCGCCTGTCGCCCGTGGACTTCCATTACTCACTGCCCCCGCAGGTGCCTACCTTCCAGATCACCTCCCCTAACGCCAGCCACGCCATGTCCCTGCCCCCGGCCGCACACACCCCCTACCCGCTGGAGCTGGAGGATGAGGCGCCCCTGCTGCTGCGCCGCTACCAGGTGCCCCTGCACGATGCCCAGCCGCGCCCGGGAGGCCCGGGAGGCCACGACAGCTACCGGCAGCAGCGCCGCAGCGCCTACCTGAACGACAGCACGGGCAGCCTGCCGTCCAGCCCCTACCGGCTGGCGGGCGAGGACGACGAGTACGAGACCACGCAGGAGTACCTCTCCTCTCTGGAGCAACCAAAGAGAAGCAGCGGCAGCGGCGGCGGCGGAAGCAGACGCTGGCGGAGGTCCAGACTGAACGGCCACGTGTCGGCGCGGGGCTACGAGGAGGCCGCTGCGGCCGCGCGGGGCGGCTGCCTGTCGGACAGCGAGTCAGAGGAGGAGGAGGGCGAGAACACGCCCTTCCTCAGCATGCAGAACATGAACGCCGAGCCGGCCATCATCTACAGACCGGCCGACAGTCGGACTTCACACGCGTCGGGCCGGCACAGCGCTGCTCGTGGGAACACCGCACAGACCAGACTCACGCACTCACGGTCCAAAGCGGACAATGTGCCCCACTAGAGCCAGTGAGAGAGGAATGGAAAAAACAACCTATCAACAAGAAATCAATATACTATAGACATGCACCTATAAGAAATATTTTTATTTTATATAACTGACAGATATTCTAAACAAATGAAATATTTATTTTCATTTTAGCAAAAGTTGTCTACTAGTTAACAGCAAAGACTTTTTTTATAGGGAAAACTCTATTTATATGTACATTTTGATTTACAGCATAAAAAAGACGTGCCAATTTTTTCACAACTTAAAAAATAGAGTAATATTGTGGTGCCTTTTGCTGTATGCCGATACCAGAGGGCCAGTGGAGTTTTTTGTAGCCTTTCTTATATGGACGCCTCATTTTTTATACACATTTATTCTTTTTGTTCTCTCTGTTTGGCCTTCTTCCTTTCTTTTTCAGGTTGTGTTCTCTTTTTTTTGGAGCGAACCCCCATCTGAACTGTGACATTGCCCCTGTCATCATTCATGCAATATAAACCACTCAAACATAAGGTGTATGTTTACATGAATATAATTCACATAAATGTTTATTATTATTATTATTATTATTATTAGCTTTTCAAACAGGAGTCCAGACAAATGCAAAGAGGGACTCTTTGACTTTCTTTTCTGAAAAATGAAGGGCAGGGTGCATGTTATATGTCTCTCCAAACATGTCGTCTTATCCCGACACCGCCTATGCTGTCCCCCTGGTGTCCAGTGCGAGGTGTGGGGAGCACTGAGGTCGGCTGCTGGGGCTCACGGTGTGAGCAGAGAGGGGGACGCTGGGTTGCGGGTGTGAGGATGGGTGGATGCCGCTGCTGCTGCTAGTGTGATGGGGTTTGACATGTGGTCAGCTGATATGCAGTTTATCAGCCCCCTCCCCTCCCCCCTCCAAGAAAACAAGCTTCTGGACATATGGGTGTCCTTTTACCTCAGAAGGATTTGTTTAATTTTGTTGTGGCTTTGGTAAAGTCAAGGCAAAGGAAGTTATATTTGACAGAAGGCCATGGTTGTATGGTAATTCACAAAACAATACAAAACAAAGAAAAAAAGAATTGAATGCATTCCACCAAACGCATCTCATGTTTCCCATGATCCTCCATGTGCCCTCACGTGGCCCTCTGTTTCAGCAGCTCACATAGGGAACCAAACAGTGTCTCAGGAGCTTTCTGGCACGCCAACACACACACTGACTGACACACACAGACACACACACACACACACACACACACACACACACACACACACACACACACACACACACACACACAGACTGACACATGCCCAAAGAGTCACTCACACACACACACACACACACACGCATACACACACACACATACACACCCTGCACTCTTGGAACCCTCCGCTCAAACACACACACACAGCTATCAAACCTAGAATCTCATTAGTCGTTAGAACGGGCCCTCTTCCTGTAAACTTTGTCCCGTTTCCCCCAGTGGGTTAAAGGGAGACAAAGACGCAACAGACGAAGGAAGTTCCTTCACACAATCAAGAGGATTCAATGAATAATTTGAGGGGTCAAGAAAAGCCAGAATATGCTGCCTTTATATTTAGCCTTGTCCGATGTTGATTTCTAGAAAACACTTGTGCAGTGTTTATAAACTGTGATTTCCTGACATGTTTTTTTTTCCGTAGTGCATACCAAATGATGTTCATATATTATTATTATTATTATTATTATTATTATTTGCTTTGGCTTTGTGCACTGATTAATGTAATTTCACCTAGATTGTCTAAACTCCAAGCAACCTCACTTTTACTTTCAGTGGTAGATGAAATGAAAACAACTGACAGACATGTCACTCCACTTTGTCTTTCACACATTTTTAAGTCAGATGGCCTCCAGCTATGAGAGAAAAAAAAAACTTTATGCCATTATCCAGCCTCCTGTGTGGAAAAGACAAATGTGAATAAAGATGAACTATTTCAGTGACAAGAGTGTAATAATAGCCTACATTGGCATATTTTCAGTTACTCAATGTGAGGGGAGGGAGCTGATGTTGTTGAAAACTATCCAGTACATCAATGAAACAAATAAAAAAAAACAAAGTTATATGTTTAGAAGAAAAAGCAGCCATTTTGAAAGGTAGAGCTCCAATAGAGTACAGTTTTGTGACAAAACAGTGGCACGGGCATACTTTAGTCTAGAAAGGGTTTCCACTCACAGCAATCCCACAATCCCTCTGTCCATCCCCCTTACATTGCATTTAGACTCTTATTTGTATATTTGAGAAATGCAAAAAAAGAAAGAGTGTGCTTCTCTAGTTAGTTTTAATGTGACCCCCCCCCCCCCCCCCGCCCCCGCCTCCTCCCTCACCTGACCCAGCCCCAACTAGAATTTTGACAGTTATGTCCTGCCAGTTTCTTTTCGACTGTTCCTTTTTGGATTTCTTCCTCGCTTGAAACGTTTAACCCCACCCCCACCCCCCGACCCTGCATGTCCTTGTGGTCAAGGTTAGATGGGTGCATGGTAAAAGCAGCAGACATTTTTCCAGTCAGTGAAAGTGTGTTTCATTTAACATTCAGCAATAAAAAAGAACCCCACCCCACCCCCCACCTCCCACTCCATGTCCATTCTTGGAATATGCTAGAGAAAAAAGAAGAAAATGCAAGATTGTCATAGATTGTAAAATAAAAAAAAAATGAAAAAGAACCCATCTGTTCTTATGGCAAAATAAATCTTTATTCGTATAATTTTAAACGAATGTGGTCATATCTGTGCAAGGACACGCTATGTGTAAAAATATGTCCATTCAGATGGGCTGTCTGATATTGGAACAGCAGCAGGGTCTATAGAAAAGCACTTGTATGAATTGTTTGCCCTTGCCATTTGACCTGGTCACTGTGAGACGGTCAAGTCTGCAAATGTTGGAGAGAGCAATCACCACAGTTTCCATGAGGAAATCTCCATCTGGCCCAAGCATTGCAGGCTTAGATGTCAGCTTGACCATACCAGCACTATATACAACTGAGTACTATTAGCTCCCATTGCCTCCAAGATCTATCAGAGTGTCAGAGCATTGCATTTGACGTAAGACAAGACACAAAACCAAGAAGTTGAACTATTGCTCAGCACATCGATTTCCCTCTCTCTCCTCTGTTTGTGTGTGTGTGTTTATGTGTGTGTTTGTGTTTGTTTGTGTGTGTGCTATAGTTTGACGGCATGGTAGACTGTGCAGAAATAAATGTATAGGTGTAATAAAGTTTCAACATTCCGTGTGTGTGTGTGTGTGTGGTAGAGTCACACCCTTATTGTGTACGGAGAAAGTTACTGTCAGAAACAATTTGTTCATTGTATGTGTATTACATAACTCTAATTAGGATATTTTAGATTATGACATTGTCTATGTAATGGTTAGACACCTAAGCATTTACATAATGTGTGTTTGTGTGTGTGTGGGAGAGAGGGAGAGAGAAATAGATGTGTCCATGGGAGGTCATGTCGGTGTGTATTGGGGGCGATGTTTTTAAGAGCCGCCAAAGGGAGTTGTTAGTGTGCTTCACACATCCAGCTGCACGAGGCTGAGGCCTCGGTGTCAAGCAATTCCCCCTGACCTGGGAGACGTTTCCAAGACATTCATCTGGGTTCCATCACCACCAGACACATGTCTTTCCCCCGACGACCCTGATCAACTATCAGTTTTTATGTGTTTTGTTCTTTCTGGTCAACGCTGACATGCTTAAACCTGAAACATATGCTTCACAATGTTTTAGTTTAGTTGCCAAACAAAAAGCTTGAACAAACCAGTCTATGACAGCTCTCCTACTTAACATAGATGGTGTGCATGCAACAACCTGCATGGGGTGTACTAGTTAATTACCTCAGGAGAGGTCTTTTACTTTTTACCTAGCCATGCAAATTGCAGTAAGATCCTACTGCTTCATAGAGTGAAACTTAGTAATAGTCATTGCAGTGTGGGAAGTGCTCCTTAGGGATATGTTTTCCAGTTATGTATGCAAATTGTCATTGTCTGGAGACAAACCTCTGACACTTACGGTTGGCTCAGTTCTGGTGCAAGGAGTACTAACGGATGTCTCCGATACAAAGCTTGTTTTCCATTTTTTAATCTGCATTAAAAAAGAGATTTAATACGACCTCGGAGTCATAGGAACTGTTTCCTTCTTTTTGCAAACTCACAACAACAGAATTGACAACAAATAAGATTTGCTGAATGTGTACATTGCCAGTGGACCTTAGATTAGCCACCACAAAACAAAACTCTGGTTTGCATGTTTCCAATTACAAACACTTAGTGGCAGTCACATACTGTATTCTCACTCTCAAAGGCATCGTAAGCCTGCCAACACACTTTCAGTCATAGATTTTAAAATGTGATTGTTGATAATTAGTCTAATGTCATTTAAAAAAGAACTTCATGTTTTTAAAATACTGAAATGGCTGGTTTGAGCAGTCTGTTGAGCGGCTAGTTGAGCGTGAAAAGGGAAGACAGCCCTTGTTCCCCTTCCTGAAAGGCGGCGAGATTGGTTACCCTCCTGAGGACCCTCACAGGCAGCATTTCAGTTGGAATTCATCAATTCACATCAATTTGGACATCTGATTCACGCTTTGTTGCAAGGTCACGCAAACTCTCTCTGCTGACTTTGGGCGGGTTACTGTTTTGTTGATGTGGGAAAATTAAGAAAAAAAGAGAAAAACATTCCTTAAAAGCAGAAAAATCAAACCCAAACTCAAAAGCTTGCACGCTAAGACACTTTGCCTGAGGCCAAGCCTGTCATAAGATCTATAATGTATCTGTCTTTCTCCAGTCATGGGTGCAACATTGTAGCAAATATTTTTGTGCTGTCCAAAGTTTGAACAACCTGCAGAAAATGATGCAAGGTGCAGGACACGCACAGGCTGTGTGATTTGTTTTATGGGGCCTCTGTAGGTCGGTCCCGATTTCTTTACACAGCACAAACACACAAACTGAGGATTTCTGCCATTTGCACGACTCATAAATATAAACACATCCAACTGTTGTGAACCGTGTGACACGAGGAGTCTATGCCAAATCAATTCCTCAGCGAAAGGCAGCTCGTCCTGTGAGGATCACCACTCATTCTATACTCTACACTATACTTAACTAAACTAAAACACAGCATGTTGAGCAAGCCCCTAGAACCTATTCGGCATGCGCGTTTAGCTCATATGGATTGGGCTATCTACCAATAGTAAATCAACACCCTGAAGACAGGCACCAGGCTACGCAGCTGTGTACTCCACTCCTCCAGCTGAAACACAGCTTTACGTGAGGTGCAAAAGCAGACACCAGCAAAATGTACTGACAGTACACTCTGCGTGCAGGTGCATGTTCACCACATTCAGATCACTGATTGCAAACAGAAGGGAGGGAACCCACACATACACGCACTAAAGAGCAATTGTCCAGGCAAATCTAGTTTGTTTACATTCTAGACCATCTCAATAAAACTGCTTGTAACATCGAATGAGGCCAGATTTGCTAGGAGCATTAACCATCGCACCCATTCTAAGCACACACCTGCACTCTGCAAGCTGATTCCCAATACTTCATTTAAACTTGTTGTTTCACAATATATTTTACCATAGAGAGTATTATCTCATGGGGAAGTTGCTAGTGTTGAAATAACCAGAGTGTGTAGTGCTTCAAAGTGAACAGTTTTTTTTCCCTTGCATGGTCTGCACTGTGCAAACCAGGTGTGACCGTGAGACGAGAGATGGCTAACATGCACTTCAGAGACAAACACAACAACTGCTGTAACCAGGCACGCTGCTGTTACTACTACAAGCACAGACACAACTCGTGATTGAACTGCACACCCTCATTAAAGTAACCTTACCACATGGGTAGAGCGATGACTTATGGGAAAAGCGGCGTGACAGACCTAGCACTCTGGAGCAACAATGCGAAACGGCGCTCTAAGGCACTGGAAGAAGGACACCAGCATCTCCCACCCCAAAACTATTCCTCACGGAGACATTTGCCATGTGTACAGCGACAGCACACATCCGCGGGAACACCTCAGTGTTTGTCCATGTCTTTGTGTGGGGCGTGTTAGTCCGGATGGGTAGTGTTTGGGGCTGTCATGTCTACTATTGACCTTACAACCAGATAAGGCCCTTCCCATGCGTGCCTGCTCGGTCCTGCTCGTCCAGAGGACGGCGCCGCTTGATCAGCTCTGCACATCGACGCGTGGTGCATGTTACAGTGGCGGCCTGGCGGGGGAGGCGTAATCACTCTCTGGCTGCTGGTGATGAATGTGTACTGGGGCTCTCTCCAGGCAGCCTGGCGTGCCGAGCAAGTGTGTGCGTGCAACAAAGTCTGTCAGTGATCTGGGCTGTCAAAACTATGAGGCAGCCTGTCACACCTAACTATGATGTGCACATTGTGTAAAAAGAGAGTTTTGCCCTGTGGTCATCTGTTCCTGTCAGGGTGGCGCAGATAATAAAAGGACAGTGTTTTGAAAGTTATGTGAAGGTACGTGTATGTGCCACTAGATGGCAATGTTATAAGTTCAAACAAACCCTTCGTAACAAACACACATTAAAGAGACTACATTTCCACATAGCTAAATGTATCCAACCAATTATGTATTTCTATTGGTAGCCATTTGCTGTTGCATTAAGGACTGATTGAGGAGAAACTGTATAAAAATGGACCATATATGGGTAACATTGTGCATTGTTTAAAGAGTTGACTGAATGTGGCATTGAATTGGGCTTAGCCTGATGAATCAATCATTTCTTGACTCTTACCATTAGACAATGCAGTGTTGATTGACTTAATACACATTGTAGACAGTAATGTTTTCCTCAGCAATACCTGATATGTTTTTGGAAGGGTTCAGATGACATCTATAGCCACCCACAGGAAGGTAATCAAAACAGTTAAATTATGAAAGAAGTTCCACAATTAATCAACAAACAGCCTGAACCAAATTTAAAAAAAGAGAAACTTGTCTCTAACTCCCACGTCTTAACACATTTTTGCCAGTTGAAACCTATTCTGTGTTCTTTCAAATAACCAAAACAAAAACAGACAGTGAATGACCACCTGCTCAGGTGACATGGATTAAAGTTAAAAACTGAAAACCCTGGTTTTGTGTTCAGTTATCTGGTTCAAACTGTGGGCAGATCAAGGATTGGGAACTCAAAACTCACACACAACAGCATCCATTATGTAATTGACCAATGCTAAATTCTAGCTGCATAATGGTGGAGAATTTGTTCTGGCATAGAGTGTGTGTTGGTTGGCAAAAGTGGTGTTACGTTTCCCTGCCAAAATACAATACACAATCACTCCTAGTCATCCCTTCATGACAGCATAATTTTAATGAAAAAATGCAAAGTCACTCAGTGAGCAAGTCTTAGGTGTCTCGTGTATGAATCAAAGCTGTTTTTGCATAGGTAAGCTTAGGATCTAGCTCATGGTATTAAGTTGGTGAATATATTATAATTTATTTATTTATCCTTTGTTTAACCAGGAGGTCTCTTTTTTAAGTGAAAAAAGCAGCACCTAGTTACAGGGGATAAACAACATAAAACAAACAGGGGACAAACAACATAAAACAAATACAAATACACAGCCCAAATACGATGTAAACAGAATAGGGGAAAAAAAAATAAAAAAAAAGGCAGTCTAAAAGCATTAATTCAATGCAGGATTTAAAATCAGAGAGAATTAATGTCATTTTTTAAAAAGTGTGCTCCAGGATGAAGGAGCAGTATAGCTGTCTTACCAAATTGCCTGTGAGAAATGATTTTCTTTGTTGTTAAATTAGCATTTTAGGTCTTGCATTTTGCCTACCAGTTAAATTAGGGCCCAAGACATTATACCATTAACATTATAAGACTGTCCAAGAATGTTTCTGTGAACATGCATTAATTCTACGTGAAGCAGTGTCTTAGTAACTTCCATCAGAAACAAAAAAAAAAACACGGAGCACACATGCAAATAAAACATAAAAAACAAATGCAAAACAAAACCAGATGAATGATTACAAATACAGGTTCATTTGGTAAGTTCTAAATGAAATTCTACTGTAGATAAAAATAAAATGATGTGATTATTTTAAAATTATGTGTTATTACCAACCTAATTGCCACCATGTTAGACACCCCGAATGACTGTAAATGTTGACTTAACTAATCACCTTGTCATTAGTGATGAAATGTCCTTGTGTTTTTTTTTTCCTTAATGCTGCATATTGCTCTCTGCATTTCACTGTTATCTGCTTAAAAAAAACTCAATTGCCCTCTAAATACTTCAAACTAAATTCAACGTTATTAAATGGGGTATTGTGATAGTCAAACACTGTTAAATAGCCATAGACTACAAAGCGGATCCAATTTATCTCAAATGTATAAAGAACTTGCCTGTTACTGTCTTTACAGAGAGGTTACATGGTGCATGCAGTACGTGTAAGCATTCTTTGCTTAAGAAAATACCTTCCCATGGCTAAATGTATTTTCCATTTCTGTCTGTTTGTCAAATCACCCTCTCAACAAGTGTCCCTGTAGTGAGACTCTGCAGCCTAGTCTCAGTTAAATCCCATATATTTTCTCAGTCTTTTTATGTTTCAAATTGCAGTGTTCAGGTGTGTCTGAATGGGAAGCCATGATAAATTGTATTGGAATGCCTTGGGGAGACAGAAATGTTTCACTTATAAGGGCCATCACTAACATCTGAGGGGGTGTACTGTTTTGCAAGTTTTACAGATGAGGTTATATTCACAGTTGGACTATAAATAAAATGCTAAAGATAAAACTTTAAAAATGTTGAACAATGTAAAAACTTAATAAATCTTATGTGTAAAGTATTTGAGAGTCAAGCCAATAAAAACCTACTGTGCCTCGGTGCATTCTCACACCCATCATTCTCACATGTGAAGAGTGGCTGAATAGCTTGCTTTTGGCAACAGAGACCAATAGCAGGTCACTGGGAAACCTTGCTGCTGCTATGGTTAAAAGGCAGCTGCCCAAAACGGATTTGATTGGAGGCCATTTCAACTCAAGGGTGAAACAGTGAACTCACAACACAAGTGTACATGTTGAGATGTTGTCTGGTATGAAACAATGGAGCCTTAATAAGTGTGTGCATAACCCATGCTAAGCTATGATACTTGGGTTTTTACAAACCAGACATGGGACAAACCCATTAAACCCATTTCACCTTTTTCTGTAAAATCATTCAATGAGTAAGGGTCCATTGCAATTACGAATACAGTAATGAGTGTATGAAGTTTTTGACTTTATATTATGACCAGCAAAAGGGTAGAGTTAACCCATTCTTTTTTGGTGTCAGGGTACTCTCAGCTCACAGTAAGTCATGACTAAGACCAAGAAGCAATATTCAAGGACAAGAGAAGAGTCAAGAATGAAGGCTGGAGTATAATACTGAAACTTTGAACAGTCAAGGCCACGATGGAAAAAAAGTTTTAAAAAAAGACAGACTGAGACAAATGACTAACAATGATACAAAACAGCAAATTGACTCAAAAATAGCCATGAAGGCATAGTAATTGTTACGTTGTATCCAGGATTTCATCCAGTAAGACTATTGAATATCAAACTAAGTTGAGGCATGCTAATGTCAGTGGTGCACACTAAGGAAATAGGTCACAGGAGAAAAGCAGAAGTTTGAATTTCCTTTCTGGAATTATTAAAGTTTTTATCTATCTAAATACAGTTTACAATATGTTTTGTTGTTTAAACTGAGGACTCAGTTTAGTGACTCATTACACTTGGGCCCCCCCTCTTGTTGAGTGTGAGTAGTGCATGTCCAGGGGCCTCTATTCACATTTTCACAGGAACTACTCACCTCATAAAATAAATTCCTGAACCACAATGGTTATTCAGAGAACTGTACACTTGTAGAAAATGAGTTAAGTATTAGTAAAGTGAAGTTGAATTTGTATGACCGGTTCACACAGATTTCAATCACTACCAAAGAATCAATCCCTCAATTAAAAAACTTGTTGGTAGCTGTGCCCTCCCTACTGTGCCCTTTAAGAAATGTGTTAACAACGTAAGGCTGTGGACAGGCCACATTGTAGTCTTCTAATTTTCAGAACCAAGGCTGTGAATGAACCAACGGAATTTGAGGCAACTGTAACATGAAGAAAATTGAGCTGGATTAAACTAAAACTGGAATGGATGGTAATCAAGGACAGCACACTACCACTGAGGGGTGAATATCTGTTGAGGGACCTTCGTTTAAGTCATATGTTACTTTAAACATATTCTTAATTTTATTATGGTATATTTCATAGGGGGACTATTTATTTTGTATATGTGACAAACTTTGGAAATTTGGAGCTGCAAAAAACATATAGATGCACAAATACCTGCAATCTTCTTTTCTAGTCTTGTAATTAAAGTCAAGCTCTGAAATTTCAGTTGTTTGATTAAACTTAAAAATGATAATCAAGCAAATTTGTCCAAAAAACACTCCACATTATCTCGATACATAATAACCATGGCTTTGTGTTTGACATGGTGGTGAATAGATACATACACCGAGCCTGCAACACACCTTAGCCTTCTTCTTGACTGACAACCCAACAACTGTTCAAATGTTTAAATACAGTTTTATTGTTGCTGTAACAGGCTCCCCTAAGGGAGTAAAAGCAGATAAAACCAAGCTCAAGTAATTGTGCAGGAATTTTTCTTGACTGTTTTGAAGACTGGAGTGACAGGAACGTAAACTGCTAGAGGTGGAGGTAGATAAAGTCCAAATTTGATCCACATTAACATCAGAGGTGGTTGGGTTGATGGTCCCATGTTGGGTTGTAAAGAAATGAAATCAGAAGGACGCCTGCGTGCCAGCCCGGACCCCTCAATCATTCCTTCTTCTTGTAACTTTCCAGATTGGCCAAGATCCAGCCTGACGGGCCCAGGATTGCGAGGGAGAACAATGTGAGGCCAATCGCCGTCTCCTACACAAGAACACAAGCACATATTGATGAGTCTATGAGCAAATTTATAATTTATTTCTGGTATGACAGTGACTGGCATGACTCCCCCTCCATCACACCAAATACATCAACTTGTCAGTAGCATTGACTAGTGCTACTGATGTTCAAGGTGGCCAACTGAAGTAACTTGTAAGAAGCCATGCGAGACGATTAATGGTTGTGTTCTCCATCTTCGTGATTCCTCCTCTCACATCCTAACATGGCTAACGTGCACTTCTTTCAAAAGAGTTAACGCTGAGTTACCTTATCTCCGTGCACGTATCCTATTTTTTAAAGAAACTAGTAGTTGGGGCTTACTCCAAGGTCCATTTCTGCGCTAGTGTGTTGATGCTCACAAATGTTGCTGATGTAACGTTAGGCACTAGTGCCCGCGGAAAGAGTTGACGTGATAAGTAATCGTGAATGATAAAGATTTAGCTCACGTTCGCAAGCTAACTTCCCTGAACTAGCTTAACATTAGCTTCACACTAAGGAGACATACCTCCAAGTCCCATCATTCAAGTACAATCAAGTTACCCTCATTAAAAACAGACTAGGTTTTCCTGCTAATATTGATAGTAGGGATTTTCCACTTGCTACTTAAGATAATGCATGGTCGTTGTTGATACTATCGTTACACTGTCAATGACCTTTACTTCCCATTGCGTCAACCGTCGCAACATTGCTAGCCATATGCTATCCATGGCTAACCATGTCAGTAGCTAACCTCGATATCGCTCAAATGACCGATGACATATACCGTGATGGACACATTATAATTATTCAATTGTGTAACAGAAATGCAGGTACCAAATTCAACAGACTGTCAATCCGACGTTAAGACGTCATATCAATGTATTGATGAGTCTGTTATAACGTTAACGTAGATGGTGCAGCTAACACCGTATCATAGTTACGTTAAGGCTTAAGGTTACATTAGCATGCTATCACAACCGGAGCCCAGGCCGCTACGCTACCGCTACGTAACTTTCACAGATTAATTCCTTAAATATACATACCGCTGGACCAAGAGGGTCTTTGGCTGCCCTGTTGGCAAGATTGGCGCGTTGAGACATGGTTACACTGCGCACCACAGGTACGGAGCGTACCGTAGAAAGTCCTCTTAAAATCCCCGACATGTCTGGTAAGCAAGGTCTGTTGTGAGAGAATGATAACTTCTACTAGACAAGGGCAAGCTGTGATGAATTCTGGGTACGGAGGGAATTGTGGGTGTTGTAGTTTGATATAGACCTCTTAAGTTCGCCTACAAAAAAGCTGCCATGCAAAAACGCTGCATAACATATACCTGCTAACATTTAGCCAGAGAGGGTTCAAGCGGGAACTAGTAATTAAGGATCTTTGATTTAGCTTTTAAAAAAAAGAAACCCCGGGAAAACGAATGTTAGCAGGATATGGCATAACATGGGGATTTTGAATTATAGACCTCTGAAGTTCGCCTACAAAAAGTACCCAAAGCTGCCAAGATGGAAGCTTTGGTTCCTTTTTGTCAGGGGGTCAAGATATGAAGGTATATTTGGTGCAAAACTCCTTCAAGAGCATAATAATTAAGGAACACCATGAGCGCAGCAGCACAATGATATGCAGCACCTGAAAATATACCCCTTTCCATTACACTCGTAAATCCGTAGCCCGAGTTGGAAAGTGTAAATTGCCCAGCTTTCTTGCGGCATTTCAAGCAGGCACGCCCCCTTTACCTCGGAGTACTTGAGGGTACCCCGAGGTGGAAGTCCGACCTTAAGACAAACATGGCTGCGCCAAGTTGAGATGAGATGACGTATTTTCTTTGCATTTGTACTGTGTTGGTCATTTTAATGTCGATGCAATGCTCTTACACACTAGATTACATTTCTGCTTCAATCCGGTCACCAATTCATGCATTGCACGGTCTTGCGTGGTTGTGCGTGCAATACAATGTAACGATTTGTTTTCCAGCCGTTTAGCTAGAAGCTACATGTAGCACAAAACAATAACAATGACTAGCGTATAGGCTAGTTCCATGTCAAATCAGCCTAGAAAATCGCCACTTTTCATTTTCCGTTGGTATTATTAGACTTTTTTAACTTGAAAGGAGGCAAGTTTTAAATAGGAAAATTACTGGAAATCTTGGTCACTTTTAAATGTGATGCAGGCGAAATGCTAATGGTCTAATCCAATTCAATGATATGCTGAAGCTAAAAGTGGTATCGCCAGACTCAGAGAACGGCTGGATGAACTGGAGAAAGGTAAAAATCAATTGTTTAACTCTAGGGGAGGTGGAAAATTAATGTAATTCTCCAAATGGTGGAATATCCCTTTAAAGAACATTTCGAGCGATCACATAGCCTACATTCAATGTTGCAATATTATCAGTAGGCCCTGTGCAATTTGCTTTTGAGCAGGATCTTACAAGAACATTTTGAAATGAATGGAAAGACACAGTGATGATGAGATTTTGCACACAGCTGTAGCCTAGGCCGTAGGACAGCGCTGAGTCCCATACGCTAGTTGGCTAGTTGAAACTTTTGCCAACTTAAAACAAGCTTAACTCGTGTCACACTGTTGGCCAACAGCAACATCCATCTTCTTTGTTTTCAAGTAGCAGGGAATTCAAACCGTTGCAACTCTGCCATCAATCATTATGTTAAGCCCGCCTAACGACTCTATACACGATTTGATTGGGCTGATAGAAGTTTAATTTTTCGAGCTCACAAGCCAATGGAGAGTTGCTAGACTAGCCCTGGCAGCAAATGTAATTTGCTGCCGCTAGGGTGCGTCTAGCCTAGAAATCTACTAGACGCGCCCCTAGCGGCAGCAAATTACATTTGCTGCCAGGGCTAGTCTAGCAACTCTCCGTTGGCTTGTGAGCTCCAGAAATCGAAACTTAATCAGGCCAATGAAATCGTGTATAGAATAGAGTCGTTAGGTGGGCTTAACATAATGATTGATGGCAGAGTTGCAACGGTTTGGCTTAAATTCCCTGCTACTTGAAAACAAATAAGATGGATGTTGCTGCTGGCGAACAGTGTGACACGAGTTAAGCTTTTATTAAGTTGGCAAACGTTTGAACTAGCCAACTAGCTCCGCTGGTGGGAAACGCATGGGACTCATAGCGCTGCCGCTGTCCTATTGCGTGCAGAGGGAATTTGAAAGACAACTGATTATCCCGCCCCTCGGACTGAGCACTGCAAACGGTGAGTGCCCAGACCCTACATTTTAATGTGGGGCTTGTCAGGCTATGCGTCTAGATTTCTAGACTACCAAAGTCTTGTTTTTTTCAGTACTTTCTGAGTTGCGTGAATGTACATTGCAGACGATTAGGTTTTTCTGTCTCCAACAGAAGATCTATACCGCTTCCATTATGCGGTGAGGTGTGGTGGGGTCCTTTTGTAAAATGGATTTGAAAAATAGGACAAACCAGTCAAAACCCTATGGTCGAAATCCTTCATGCAGAGTTCTGTAAGAGGCAGCTCCTCATGGCTTGCACTGGCCAAGCCAATTATGGATATCAGATCTCAGGTCAATATCACAGGCGACCAGCCTTAGCAGCTGCTGACATGCAAGTACTTGACACAGGCACAGTGGTTGAGAACTGGGTTGTTAAGTTGACTCAGAGGGCGAGCTCTGCTCTCTAGGGGGTATTTCATCAACCTCGCTAAAGGCCAAACCAGGCTTATTTCGATAAGTCTTGCTAATTTTATTGAGAATTCCGTTCCATTAATGAGGTTAACGTGAATCCCAGCTTGGTAACTGTAGGGGAGATAGCAGGTGGTTGGACTGTATATTAGACTATTAGGTTGCACCGTTCAGTTTTCATTTAACACAATCAAGGAGTGTCAGCCAGAGCACTACTTAAGGCCTGAAGATGTTGAATGGGGGGTTTGGTTGGAAAGGATGACGCAAGGCGGTTTGAGCAAAGTTGACTTCTTCTATTGAACTTCAGTATTTACAATACATAGGTTTGGATCTGCGTTTATGTGTTCGCGTGATCCTAAATACAATAAATCAGATGCTGTCTGTGGCGTTACTAATCTCTTCACACCACACTAAGCACTATTCCAATCATTAATACACATAACTGAGGTAGATGACCTGGATTTGCATTGGCAGCATGTGATCTAGGCAGGTTCGACACAATCTACCAAATAACTACAGGATTACTCACAAATATACCAAATATGCATCAATACTAACTTAACTTTATCTAAACTGCAATATTCGGTCACTTACGTTGGTCATTTATGCACACAAACACAAGGATTAATTCAGATGAAAGGGGAAAACTTTCTGAAGTCAGGTATAACTGAATCATGGCATCTGAACTACACAAAGATGGAGGAAAGCGTGATGTCATATCCTGAAACTAGCGATGTCAAAATAAGAGTCATTAAGCTAAACTCAGGAAATGCATTAACTAACCAGGGAAAACTACTTATCAAACTAAAAGTCCATAGCCTTTTCTACAGCCGCCCCCAAATGTACGTGGTACATTTGCAACAAAGAAAAGGCTACTCAAGTGGGACGACTCTCTTCCCCGACTGGAAGGGCTGGCAGAATCACCAGCCGGGCGACAGGTCGGGTGTAGGTGCGGTCTCTGACCTTCACATCCGTGGACCGGATGTGACCATCAGGGCTGGAGTGGATCTTGACGATGCGCCCAATAGGCCACATGGCCCTAGGGAGCTGGGGGTCCACGATCATTGCCACAGAGCCTTCTGTGACGTCGGCCGAGGAAGACTGCCACTTCTGTCTGAGCTGCAGCCCAGGTAAGTACAGTCTGATGAAGCGAGCCCCGAAGTGGTCTGTCAGCACCTGAGCGTGCTTCCACCTCCGCTGGCTGAGGAGCTCGTCTCTGGGGTAGACTACTTGCGGGAGGGACCCGTCGGGCAGCCCCATCAGCAGGCAGTTGGGAGTGACCGGGTCTGGGTCACTGAATTCGGAGGGAACGTACCCCAACGGTTTGGAGTTCAGGATCGCCTCCACTTCAATGAGGACAGTGCGGAGGACCTCCTCCTGAAGGGGTTGAGCGCCTACAGTGGTGTACAAGGCACTCTTCACTGAGCGAATCTCTCGCTCCCACACTCCTCCAAAGTGTGGAGCAGCGGGAGGGTTGAAGTGGAAGTTGATTCTGTAGGGTGCCAGGAGGGACTGGAGATCAGGGGCCTCATGTACAAAGCTTGCGTACGTACAAAAATGCTGCGTACGCCATTTCTCACGCTCACGTCCGGATGTACGAAGACTGACTTGAACGTGAGAATGTGCGGTCCTCCACGCAAACTTCATGTCTGGCGTACGCACATTTCCAATGTGTATCGTCAGTTGGCGACACTTAGAGGCAATGCAGCGCAACAACATTAGTTGATCGCGAGTCTAGGCCTTTATTTGCACAGTAGGCTATATTGTGAAACGTGGGTTATTAAAAATGATAACACTTCGAAAATAGGCCTATGTTTCTAAATTTGGACATGCAACATGCGCAAATTCTACTAAGTTATGCAACAACCTATCTATGATGACAACTTTAGACTTATTAGAAGATAAGAATTAAAAGGGAATGTGAAACAGCCTACACAGCCCCAATATTTGGTTACGCGATTGTTGATGACTGGCTTATCAAATATTTCAGATTCTGAAGAGCTTTCCACAAAACCTGTGATAAATGGGGTCGGCTTCACGCATTTGCCCATGCCTTAACATTTGCCGAGTGTTTTCCCTTCATATCTCCGATAGTTTTTATTTTAAAAGAAATACATATGGGACAGGATCATGCATGTGAATAGATAGGCTGACTAATAAGTGCGAATATAAGATATTTCCCTGATTGACTGCATGGCTACTTTGACTTTCCTTGTAACCAATGCCGTAACGTAAGCCTCCGACGTAAGCATTCGCATTATCGTCACACTTGTGTGCAAATATAGGGATCCAGAAATCGTAATGTTGTGGCGAGGTGGCCTGGATCAACTGAGTTTATTCCATTCGGGTGCACGATGCGTGGTAGGCTACTTGGACACGATTTATTTAATGATTTTTTAATAAATGCAGTTATGTTGTCATGGTCCAAATGCATTCAACCCAGTTATGCGAACCCTGTCACCTACTTGCAGACTGACCAATAATTCTGCCAGTCTCAGCCTAGCCACTGCCACGCTCTGCCACTACTGTTTTTGTTTTGTTATTAATTAATTACAGATGATAAAGACATACGATTCTTGCCATTTCGTCAGATAAGCACTTCTACCTCGCATTCGCTGAAAATAAACTTTTTTATTCATTTGATGATTTCAATTATTAAACTTTGCAAATTGCAACAGATTTGAGTATGAATGGATCCACAGATGAGTTTTCATTGTTATTAATATTGCGGGATAGACCATTTTGTCTTCGCGGAGGTCTGCGCTCTCGAATGGCCTTCTAGTTAGCATATTAAAATGAGTGTGATTGAGGGAGGAGAGAGGGTGGAGTGTAATGCTCGTGCATGTACGCTTAATTTCACGTTAATTGGGATGTACAAAGAAAAGCTGCGTGGAATGCTGCGTACGCACAGTTTCTTTTTTTTTTACATTTTATTTTTATTTTTGGCCATCAGGATGTTTTACAGGGATTCAGACAACAAAACAGTACAAAGTGGATTATTATCATGTTGGCCTACATACAAGGTGTAAAAGAAAGGAAAACAAAATGAAAAAGACCAAGTAATACATAGCTGCAAATCACTCATATATTAATCCACAATGTACTATAGCATGCACTACACTTAGATAAAGCGATCTATTTCCCTATTATGGCCTAATAGTTTTTACTTGCAAAAGAGAACAACGTGAACATGGGGAGCTTTCACTTCAATTTCCACAAGGCTAGGACAGAGATAGTAATAATAGAAAAATAAATGTTTTAACAGAAATCTGATCTAATGCATTTAATATACCCAGTCCATTTCGACCAGATCCTATTGAATTTCTCACATTGAGTTCTGAGAGAGAAGGAAAGCCTTTCCATAATATAAATATCATGAACTATATCTAACCATTCATGTAATGATGGAGGCTCTTGTTTTAACCACCTTCTTGAGATAGCTTTTTTGCTTGCTGCTAGAAGTATCAGTACCAACTTCTTATCATTGAGGTCCCAGTTATCAAATGATATATTTCCTAGGTACAGGGTGTCAAATCTATATGGGATGTTCATCCCCAGGGTCGCTTCTAGATGGAGGTGGATTTCTTGCCAGTAAGGAGCTAGAATTGGGCACTCCCAAAACACATGGAAATGGTTGGCCTCATTGACTCCACAGGTTCTCCAGCATGTTGTATTATGTATTTGTTGTCGTTGTTGTAATGGTGTAATGAAGAACCTAGTTAGGTTTTTCCAACTAAACTCCCGCCAGGTATTTGAGCATGTTATCCCCCATTGTAATTCACATAGTCTCTCCCAATCTTCCACTGAGATAGCTTGACTAGATTCTTTCTCCCACTTCTCTTTAATGTATAGTGTATTGTCTGAAACAGCCTGGCGTATGCTATGGTAAAGTCTGGAGATGATTTTATTACATCTCTGAGAATTGCATGCCCTTAGGAGCACTTCAAAAATACCCGTCTTCCCTGCCTCCGGTAGTCCAACTATATTTTGGCAGAAGTAATGGCGGACCTGGAGGTACCTATAGAAATCGTGTCGTTCCAATCCATGCTCTTTCCGGAGTGATTCAAAGTTCTTAAATGTCCCCTTGTGTACAAAAGAGTGAAACGTTGTAAGACCTGTTTTGATCCAAATTCTAAAAGTATTATCTAATTTGCTGGGCAGGAAGTCAGAATCAAAAGCGCACCATCTCAGCATTTTTAAGGGGCCCTCTATGTTACAATGTTTTACTGTCTTTTGCCAAATCTTTAGAGCTGTAGTAATCCAGGGATTATTTTTATTTATCATATCGTTCATTAGTCCATGGTCCGCCACTATGGCCGCCAAGGGAACCCCTTCACTAATTGTGCTCTCAATATCCTTCCATCTTGAAGAGTACGATGAGGCACACCAACACATTAAAGGTCTCAGTTGAGCAGCATAATAGTAATCACGTAGACACAGAAGGCTTAATCCTCCCTGTTGCTTTTGTAACTGCAGAGTTTTATATCTAGTTCTAGGTTTTTTACCTTGCCATATAAATCTAGATATCAATTTGTCCCATTCTATGAACTGTTTGATAGGTATTTCCACTGGGAGAGTCTGAAAGAGGTATAACAGTCTTGGTAACACATTCATTTTTATGGACTCTACTCTGGAGGTTAAGCCCAGGGAGGGGATAAGACTCCATCGCAACACGTCCGACTTAATTTTCACATCTAAGGGGCCATAGTTCAAGTCAGACAACTTTGAGATATCCTTAGGTAGGTTAACACCAAGGTATCTTATAGAATCTGCATCCCATCTCAGGTGGTACTTTCCCATAAACCAGCTAGGGGGGTTATAATTGAATGTGATAACTTGAGTCTTTTGGACATTTAGTTTATACCCCGAAAGTGTTCCATATTTCTCCAACAGATCCATCAACCTAGGAAATGTTTGTGAGGGTTGTGATAAGTAGATCAGCACATCATCAGCGAATAGGGCAAGTTTATGTTCGTCAGTTCTCATTGTTATACCCTTAATATTACTATTTTGTCTTATCCACTGACTCAATGGTTCGATAAATAAAGCGAAGAGTAGGGGGGAGGCAGGGCAACCCTGTCTGGTTCCACGCTGAAGAATGAAGGGACTTGACAAGGACCCATTTACTTTAATCCTTGCAGAAGGGTTGTCATATAAGGCCTGAAATGTTGCAATTATAGTCTCATGAAAGCCAAATTTTGATAAAACTTTATATAGAAATGACCACCTAACGGAGTCAAAGGCCTTCTCTGCATCTAAGCTTATAAGGGCCGCCTCTATACCATGTTGTGTGATGTGTCTGATGATGTGCAGGGTCCTTCTTATGTTGTCTTGTGTTTGTCTTTGTTGGATAAACCCTGTCTGGTCAGGGTGGATGAGTATGGGTAAGATCTTGTCTATTCTGTGTGCCAATATTGATGTAAATAGCTTATAATCGACATTTAAAACACTTATTGGGCGGAAACTACCACATTCAAGCTTGTCTTTCCCTTCTTTTGGAATAAGTGAGATAATCGCTTCCCTCCAGGAGGGGGGAATTTCCTTTTTTTTTAAGACCCAATTACATGTTTTCAGTAATGTTGGAGCCAACTGCTCTCGCAATGCTCTATACCATTCGGTTGTGAAACCATCTGGGCCTGGAGATTTATTCGTCTTCAGTCTAGAGATTGCGGAGTTTAGTTCATCTAGTGTTATTTCAGATGTTAAGTCTTTATTTTGTTCCTTCGAAATGGAGGGTAGATTAAGTGAGGCCAGAAATGATTCAATCTGAAGGTCGTTATCAATTTGTTGTTGGGAATAGAGTGTTTTATAGAATTTTTCAAAGCATTGCTGGATTTCCTCTACTCTATACTCTATAGTTCCACTTTCTGGATTTCTTATCTTGTGGATGGTATTATCAGCTTGTTGCTTTCTTAATCTGTATGAAAGGAGTTTCATCGCTTTCCCACCTACTTCATAATACCTCTGTTTTAAAAATAGCAACTTTTTTTGTATTTCTTTAGTGCTTATGTCTTCAATTTCAGTCCTTATCTTTTTTATTTGTTGTTTCACCCTATCGTCCAAAGTGTCAATGTGGAGTTGTTGTAGATGCTTTAATTTAATTCCCAGGTCATGTAGTCTCTGCCTCCTAAGTTTCTTTATGTGAGAGGTGATGGCAATAATTTTGCCCCTCATAACAGCCTTAAGCGTGTCCCAAACAATTACTGGGGTCACCTCTCCATTATCATTTAGTTCTAAGTATGATTTAATTTCTATATTCAAGTACTCCTTTCCTGGGTTATTCAGAACATCTGAGTTCAGTCTCCACAATGTGGATCTAGGTTTTCTGTTAAAGCTCACAGATATGAAAACAGGACTATGGTCTGAGAGTGTCATTGGGCCTATGTCACATCTCTGTATCATATGGAGGTCTCTATTGTAGATAAAGAAGTAATCTATTCTAGAATATAATGCGTGAGGGGCGGAGTAGTAAGTGTAGTCTCGACTGGTGGGATACATTTCCCTCCAAACATCTATAATACCCAAGTCCTTCATTAATGCATTCATCTTCCTGTTAATGGGCTTTGATGATGGCCTCCCATTAGAGACATCTAGCTTTGGATTCAAATGTATGTTAAAGTCTCCACCAGCAATTACTACCCCCTGGGCTTTTGTTGTCATTAAATCAAATATTTTTCTATATACCATCCAATCGCTGTAAATTTACATTTAGAAGACTGGTTAGAGTTCCCTCTATTTTTCCTATTATCATTATATACCTGCCTGCTTTATCTGAGAACTCTGATATGTGCTCATAATTAACCCCTCCTGATAGTAGTATGGCTACCCCCCTTTTATGTCCTAATTTGTAGGAAGATGAGTAAACATGTTTGAAGCCCATTCTATTTAGTTTAGCATGCTCAGTATCATTAAGATGCGTTTCTTGGAGGTATGCTATCTGAGCTTTATCTTTTTTAAGTTGTGATAGGATTTTACCTCTCTTAACCGGGTTATTTAATCCATTAACATTGTAAGAAACTATTCTTATGCCTTGCATTTAGGCTATTGGATAACCATATTCCTTCATATGTGTGAAAAGCTTCCCCTTAACAGTAAAGAACAACTGTAACCAAACAAAAAACAAATACACAACAAAGACGTACACAAGAACTAAGTGTACTTCCAAAATAGTGGTCTTTTTTATGACCATACGCCAGCTGGTTATAGGCGCTACTAAGGGAAAGTCACCCTCTCGACAGGGAGAGCCCTTATAGGTAACAGCACAGTAAAGTCCCATTGTCCGTATGCTGGCCCGATGTAACGTTACATTTTAATGAAGTCACTAGGAAAGTAAACTAATTTCTTTCTAACCAATAAAACAACTAAACTCCCCAAACCGGAGGAACCGTGTCATTTCCAAGATATGCTAATGTGTGAATTCTAACCACTATCTGTATTAGCGGGCGTGGGATCTCTTCTGAAGATCTGTAACTTCTCTCTATAGTGGGGAGCTCGGTCTCCGGGTCGTCTCGCTGCTCTCCGCCAACTCAGTTGTTGCAGTTGCTCCATTAACGTCTCCGGGGGTCTGATGATGTCGACGGGGTAGCCTCTCTGAGCCATGTCCTGTGTAGCCTCGAGTGCCGTATCGTAGATCTGGGCTCCCTCCTTATATTTCACCTTTAGCCTGGCTGGAAACATAGTTTGGAACTGGATGCCTCTATCTTTCAGAATCTTTCGAACGTTTGCATATTCTTTCCTCCTTTGCAGGATACGCGGAGGGTAGTCATTGTCCAAATTAATTCGCTTTTCCTTCCAGATCAAACCTTTCTTTTTCCATGCTCCGCGGAGTATCATTTCTTTTGTTCTGAAGCTGGAGAACTTCACCAGGATAGATCTCGGTGGAGCATCTGCCGGTGGTTGTGATCCTAACGCACGATGAGCTCTCTCGATTAACAGGGATGACGTGTCAGTAATATTGAGATTTTCCACCAGTAACTTTTCCACGAATTCGAGCACTGACTGGAACTCGTCTTCTGTACCTTCTGGAACTCCATAAAATCTAATATTTTCCCTTCTTGAGCGACTCTCTTGTTCTGTGAGTTTAGCTTCCATCTGGGCTTGTAACTTTAGCATTTCTGACAATACATCTTCCGTGTTTTGAATCCTGTCCTCGGCCTTAACAATCCGTTCTTCAGCATCATCCAGCCTGGTGTTTGTTCTTGTTATTTCTACTTTAATGTCTTCTAATTGAGTCTTGTTATCTCGTCGGAAATCTCTCAGCTCTTTGAGAATCAAGCTCAAATCTACTGCATCATCCTCCTCCTGAGGGCTAGCCTTGCCACCGTCTTCTTCAAAGCTAGGCGGTGAACAGCTACGACTTCGTCTCTCCCCGCCTTGTATCTTTGGTTGTTGTACATTTTTCTTGCCTTTTATCCTAGTGGACGTCATTGCCCCTCTCACTAAATATGTTACAACTTCTATTAATAAAAAAATATAGGGTTTAGGGGCTTTTAAAGAATTTCGCCAATCGGGAGCTGTTGGTCTATGCTGCCATCTTGTCAGTGACCTGACCGGAAGTCCGCATACGCACAGTTTCATACATCAGGATTTTTTTTGTGCGTACGCTACTTTTCAGGTTTGCGCGTACGCAATGTTTTAGTATGAAATCCACGCAAGTCTTTGTACATGAGGCCCCTGGTGACATGGCTGCGAATGCCTCTCGTAGCTCTTTGTCACCGGCTTTGAAGTTGGTCCCCTGGTCTGAATAGAGCTCAGCAGGGGCCCCTCTACGGGCAATAAACCTTCTTAGGGCCATGATAAAAGAGTCGGAGTTGGAGTTATGGAGTTAAGTAGGTCAAAGTAAACCGCTCTGACGGTTAGACATTTAAATATGATCCCCCACCTCTTCTCCAGACGCCTTCCCACTTTGACTTCCAACGGCCCGAAGCAGTCTACGCCTGTCGAGTGGAAGGCAGGTTTAAACAGGCGTAGGCGGGCTAAGGGCAGATCAGCCATTTGAGGGACAGTAGGCCTCGCCTTCCAGCGGCAGCAGTCGGTACACGTTTTTTGGAAGCGACGTACTGCCTCTCGGCCTCGCAGAATCCAGTAGGAGCGTCGGATCTCTGCAAAGACGCGCTCTGGCCCGGGGTGTTTCAAGCGACTATCGAAGTCCTGAATCAGCAGGCGGGTCACTGGATGTGAGGGGTCTAACACCACTGGGTGTAGACTGGTGTAGTCCAGGTCCTCTGACCGGCGGAGTCGACCACCAACTCTGATGAGGTCGCTGCTTTCGTCGAGCTCCGGAGAGAGGTTACAGAGACGGCTGCTCCGTAGGACTGGTTTCTTCGCTTTAAGGAGGCGAAGCTCGTCGGGGAAGCAGTCTTGCTGGACCCTTCGGAGAAGGTGAGTCTCTGCATGGCGGTAATCCTCTGCACTAGCGCATCCATCCTCAGCAGCCGCCCCATGAAGCTCCAGGGCTGTGGCCTGCAGCAGCTCCCTCCAGGTGTTGTACTGGTTCAGCTCTGAGTCGGCTTGACGCATAGCTGTGGAGGTGGCACCACAGAAGGTCTCTTTGCGAAGCTCTGCAGAGTCTGGAGGATCTCCCAAGGCGCCAAGCAGGCTGCAGTCTCTTGTCGCGAGTAATATCGTCGGCAGGATTCTGGGCAGAGTCGACGTACCGCCATGTATGCTGCTGAGTGAGATCTTGAATTTCAGCGACACTGGTGCCGACGAAGACTTTAAATCGGCATGATTCCGATCTCAGCCACGCCAGCACGGTTGTGGAGTCCGTCCATATCATAGTTTGCTTGATATCCAGGGTGAGCTCATCGCTCAGCAGCTTGGAGAGCTGAGCTCCGGTGAGGGCACCACACAGCTCCAACCTCGGCATGGACTGTAAACGTCTGGGGGCCACTCTGGATCGAGCCATGACAAAGGCCAGGTGTGGTGCGCCGTCGCTGTCGACCATCCTGAGGTACGCTACCGCTCCGTAGGCCAGCTCCGAAGCATCACAGAAGATGTGAAGCTCTCTCTCGCTTACGGCAGCATCTGTGCCGACTGAAGCGGACTTGGGGGAGAAACTGCAACTCTCCTTCCCAGTCTCTCCACTGCTTGAGGAGATGTGGGGGCAACTGGGGGTCATCCCAGCCTCTCTGCTTGTCCCAAAGGCATCTCACTAGCATCTTGGCTCTGGTGGTATAGGGCAGGATGAAGCCCAAGGGGTCGTACTGACTGGCGAGCACCTTGTAGATGTTGCACATTGTGGGCTCCTCATACTGGATAGGGCGACATTTATATCCCAGGACGTCAGTGGAGAACTGCCAGCTGAGACCTAATGTCGATTCGGGACTATCCGTCTTCTCGTGTGCCAACCAGAGGTCAGCGTTGGTGGATCGGAGGTCCTCAGGTAGGTGGCTGATCACTTTAGGTATGTTGCTGGCCCACTGACAAAGTACAAAGCCAGCTGAGGACAGGAGCGCTCTCAACTTGTCCACGAGGTCTCTGGCGGCGGCGGCGGTAGGGCGGGACTGCAGACAATTGTCCATATAGAAGCATCGCTCTACTGAAGTCCTCACCTCATCTCCAGGCTGGGTGTTCTCTCTTGTGTGGTGCTGCAGGGCGAACACAGCACGGGCTGCAAGTTGTGCCAAATGGCAGCACTTGCCACTCGTACACTGCAGGGGGTTCGTGTTGCTGTAGGTTACGCCAGACAAAGCGCAGGAGAGGCCGGTCCTCAGGTAGCAGGCGAACTTGGTGGAACATGCCCTTTATGTCTCCACTCACAGCCACTTCATGCTCCCGAAATCTGAGGAGGACTCCCAGCAGAGATGCTCCGAGAGTAGGCCCAGGTAGGAGGTATTCGTTGAGGCTCTGACCTCGATACCGGAACGAGCAGTTGAATACAAGCCGGTGTTTGCCATTGTGGCTAACTAGGTGGTGGGGAATGTACCATGCTTCCTCTCTTCTGGTTACTTCTGATGGCTCAAGCTTCACAACAGACCCTGCCTGTATCAACTTGTCGATCTCAGAGCGATACACAGTGGCCTTCTCAGGATCTCTCTGGAGTCGTCTCTCGACTCCTCTAAGGCTTGGCAGGACTGCATCGGGGGTGGCTTGAAGGCGTGGCATGTCCTTATGCCGCAGCAGGGGGGTGGCGAGGCGAGAGATACCCTCAACTTCATCACGGGTCGTCTTTCCTTCAAGCAGGCTGATGGCAAGATTGTCTTGCTTGGAGCGGATCACCACTTTACTGTCCCTGAGTTGTATGAGGTCAGCTTGCCACAGCTTCTCAACATTCTTCATTAACTCAGTCACTTGAGGGGGAACTGAAGTGAAGAAGCAGTGCTGTGGGCTGGAGAGCTGGCTTATAACACTGGAGGGGCCCTGCAAGGCCCAGCCCAACCTGGTGTGGACTGCTGCTGGACCACCAGGGGGACCCAGTCGTACTGGCTGGGTAGGAGTCACCAGGTGGGGCTGGTCACTGCCTACGAGCAGGAGTGGCTTGACCTTCTTGAAGGGCTGAAGAGGCAGTCCTGAGAGGTGCTTATACTTCCTCTGCAACTGCTCCAGAGAAGTATGGTCGGCGAGATCGATGCGGGCAGAGGTGAAGGCATTGGTGATCTGGTACTTGGTCTTGGGTCTTGCCTTGGAGGCGATGGTGAAGGATACGCTGGCTCCATGTAGGGTTTGGACATCCTGTCTGATTGTACGTAAAGGTAAGGATTCAGGAGTTCCATGGAGACCCAATGCCTCATCGGCAGCTGGCAGCAGCATCGTTCTCTCTGACCCGTCGTCCAATACAGCATAGATGTCCAGAGTGCGGCCGCCATGGTACAGGAACACTGGAACCACTTTCAGCAGCACCCTGCTGCCCGCAGCTGGCCGATCGAGGTACAACACCTCGGTGGAGGTTGTGCCACCGTCTTGAGGTGGCGCTGTTGCTTGGGTGGGGCCTCTCGGGGTTGCTGTATTGACTTGGTGTAGGGCCTGTAGGTGGCGACCTTGACACAGGTTGCAGGTCTTCTTTAAGGTGCACTGCACCGCCTGGTGTGAGCGCGCACAGCGCCAACATCTCTTGTTGGTCTTAATCCACTCAGTTAGCTGTTCTTTGCTTAGCTTACTGATGGCCGTGCACTGACTCAGGTGGTGTTCTCGGTTATCGCAGAATGCACAGTAGAGTGCTGGCTTGACCTTGGTTTGCCTTTCAATTATAGGTTTGACCTCCCTAGGTGTACTATCTGTTCCATGCAGCACAGTGACGGAGGGCTTCTTTGGGTTGGTGCTAGGCTTAGCACTGGGCTTGGCTTTCACCCCTCTGGAAGACAGTTGGCCATCGAAGTCTTGACACCAGGCTTCATGCTTCAGCCACTGAGCTAGGTCATAGAGGGTGTAACTCCTCTTAGACTGGCTGAACATGCATCTGCGGAAATCAGCTCGCTGTTCTGGTGGCAGCTTGCTGAGCAGCCTTGCAACGTGGGTACCGCATAGGAGCTCCACCTCACCATCAGGGCCAAGTATCTTCAACATTCCCACCAGTGACTGTATCTGAAGGGAGAACTGGTCGAAGGCCACTGCATCGCCCCGTCTGATGTCAGGTGTGTCCATCACCTCAGCGATCCGCTTAATAGTCAACTGATGAGGCTGTCCAAACTTCTCATTCAGGGCCATCATTGTGTCAGTAAACGGTGTCTGGGAGTGGATGTAGGCATCAGCTATCAGTTTGGCCTCCTCTAGCTTCAGGTGATCAACTAAGACTTGATACTTAAACATTTCGGTGCTATCAGCAGGTAGCAGGTTCTCTAGGGCAATCTTGAGGTGAGTAAACTCACCAGGGTCTCGATGAGAGAAGTTGGGTATGGTAGCACGGGGGCCACGATATGCTGATTCTGTGATGGAGGTGTGGTATGATGGCCTGGAGTAGGTTGGCGCCTGCCTGGTTGCATATGGCAGACCCTGAGGAGGTGGTGGACGTTGCACTGGCGGAGGGCGGAGTGCAGTGGGGTTCAGAGGCACACCATATGGTGTGGAGGTGAGCTGCGGTGGGGGTGGGGGCAAACTACACCATGCAGGGCGCTGTCGTTGGGTAACTGTAGGGCCGTGGCTATTACTGGGGTAGGTGGGCCCGAAAGGTTGGCTAGTTGGTGGTGCTGACAACGGCTGGGCTACTGGCGCCACATTCGGCTTGGCTGCTAGTGTCTCATTTCTTAATAGCTGCAGTTCACTCATCAATCGGTCGAGGCGGTCGACCGTGGGCTGCTCACTCGCAGGTGGCACATCTCCGGTGTTGCTTAACCACAGTGGTGGTGGTGGCCATCCTCCATCATCATCCACTGTGGTAGGGTGATAGCCATGTGCCTCGTGCGGTTGTTGTAGACTGCGTGCAGTATTCACCAGCTGTAGCATGTCTGCACGGACTGCCAGGCCTGCTGACATGCGCTGCTGGGACTGCAGTGACTGCTCCAACATGTGCTCTAACACACGCCTCTCATGCTGGATGTCTTCTAGCTCTGCGTCATAGGCTGTGCTCTTAACAGGTGAGTGACTCAGGAGATGACGAGGAGTACTGTGACTACGTGCATTTTCCTCTTCATGCCAATGAGCACCAAGCCCCCTGTAGTCTACTTCATAATCTTCATAACGGAGAGGAGGGCGTGTCTGGTGTCGGGGGCGTGCACAGGGGAATTCAACATCTTTCATATCCATCTTGATTGAGTACAATGTACATCCGGCTCGAAGGACCATTAATGTAGGGGAGATAGCAGGTGGTTGGACTGTATATTAGACTATTAGGTTGCACCGTTCAGTTTTCATTGAACACAATCAATGAGTGCCGGCCAGAGCACTACTTAAGGCCTGAAGATGTTGAATGGGGGGTTTGGTTGGAAAGGATGACGCAAGGCGGTTTGAGCAAAGTTGACTTCTTCTATTGAACTTCAGTATTTACAATACATAGGTTTGGATCTGCGTTTATGTGTTCGCGTGATCCTAAATACAATAAATCAGATGCTGTCTGTGGCGTTACTAATCTCTTCACACCACACTAAGCACTATTCCAATCATTAATACACATAACTGAGGTAGATGACCTGGATTTGCATTGGCAGCATGTGATCTAGGCAGGTTCGACACAATCTACCAAATAACTACAGGATTACTCACAAATATACCAAATATGCATCAATACTAACTTAACTTTATCTAAACTGCAATATTCGGTCACTTACGTTGGTCATTTATGCACACAAACACAAGGATTAATTCAGATGAAAGGCGAAAACTTTCTGAAGTCAGGTATAACTGAATCATGGCATCTGAACTACACAAAGATGGAGGAAAGCGTGATGTCATATCCTGAAACTAGCGATGTCAAAATAAGAGTCATTAAGCTAAACTCAGGAAATGCATTAACTAACCAGGGAAAACTACTTATCAAACTAAAAGTCCATAGCCTTTTCTACAGTAACCATGGGAATTTATGCCACAGAACTAACCTGCTCCGTAGCAGGTTAACTTTCAAGCTAAATTAAGCTGTGTTGCAAAAAAAAAATCAGTCCAAAAAGATGGTTCCGTCAACCTGTGCTCTCGTTACCTGTACCCTACAACTTCAAAAATAGAAGTAGGCCTATAGAAATGTTTTTTTTTCCGACAGTGCACACAGCATGGATTTACACATTCTCTAGCTCCAAAGAATGTATGAAGATTATACAATTAAAAATGTTTTAACTTCACATGCGTGTGGTTCTAGGAATCGTGCTACTCTACGTCACTTAAGTTCGGTGGTGGTGTAACGTGCAGCGAGACGGCATAGGAAAGGAATTACTTTCTTGTGTGTTCGCAGGTTTGCTTCCCAAGTATTAAGGCTACATTGTTTATCACCTTGATAATGGCATTTTTAGATATAATCTTTGATGAAAGACATATACTGCTGATAAAGGGTCATGCACATTTGGTAGGCTGTTCAGTGACAGCTTTGCAGGTGCAGGGCTCCAGAGTGCGACCAATTTGGTCGCATATGCGACCTAATTTTTCAAAAGTGCGACTAAAAAAAATCGGAGGTCGCACCAGTGCGACCAGCTATTCGAGAGAGGAAAAAGTGTGCGTATTCAAACTCTACCTTTGGTTCAATAACAGACACATATTTGGCCAATATCGTGGTTTAAACAAATCACAGATAGTGAAGGGCGGGACCTCCCCTCTGATTGGCCGTGGCCCAGTGCCTGTGTGTAAATTTGAAAATGCGTGTGCTGCAGAGAGAGCGAGAGAGAGGTCAGAGACCCGTCAGATAAACAGAGTGGATGTAGTTGCATTACAGTGTGGTCACATAGGCCGATATAAATGTCCCCTCTCCCCACTGCCTTTCGGCGGCTGGCAGCAGCAAACCGATAAGACGAGCCCGAGATGATGATCAAGTTTATCGTTGCCTACTATAGGCCTAGTGAAACTTCCCTTCACCAAGTTCAGTCCGAAATAATTATTCACTAGAAAAATAGTTTGAACGTAATCCCGATGTACAGGAATGCCACTTGCGCCAAATTTATAGGAGTCATTGCAGATGAAAAGACGTCTTAAAATTGCGAACAATGCATACAAGGCCTTCCCGAACGACAGAGATACAGATATCGCCGAAAAGGAGTGCGTCATTGACCGCAGTTACATGCAGGGAGTAACCCGGTTTTCAACAGCAATATTCGTTTTGCGCGCGAGTTGTGTAAACTCATTCTGATGGCATCAATCAATTTAATCCGGTATTTGGCGCAAACCGAATATCGCTGCTACATTTAAAGCCTGAATATTCCCTGCATGTATAACTGTGGTCATTGTGTACGGTGAATTGAATGGACACATTTAGATCGAGCATGGCAAGTCATTGCAATAGCCTATAATAATAGGCCTACTGTACCATTTCGTTACTGCATTAACCATAGTGATGTTCTTATTGAAAATGTAAAAATACTAAAATTAAAAAGTGAATTGCATTGTGGGGCTGTCAAATGATTATTGCAATCATCATTGCAAAATCACATAAAAATCCCCCAGGCTACTTGGAACATCTCTTTAAATTGTGCTCAAATACATTTCTATGGAAGATGCTAGCATGGAGAGCTGGTTTAGCCAAGGCCTAAAGATCATGAAGGATAGTATGTAAGACATTGAGCCATGAGATGTGCAGTTTGAAGCCCTTAAATGACGTGCACTGTTAATTTACTCACTGTTATTTTTATTTAATTCATCTTGAGATGTTTTAAGTTTAAATTTCAGCTGATGGAAGCACTTAAAGCACCAACACTTCATTAAGTTACTTTTCTTGTAGAATTGTAAATCATAAGTCATAGGACAACCTATATAGGACAGTAATTAAGGAAAAAAAGTGAACCTGCTGCGGTGTTAAATGCAATGTGGTTGAAAATTTGGGTGCACCTAACTTTTGTGCTGGTGCACCTAAGAAAAAAAGTTAGGCGCACCAGTGCAACCAGTGCAAAAAGTTAGTCTGGAGCCCTGCAGTGGGCTATATTATATCTGATGCAAGTCAAAGGATAATTATTCTGTAGCCTTGGCAGCTAATAATTAAAACTGCTTCATGTGTCGACGATTGTTCATGAATGTCAAATCAACTGTGTGCTACACAGATTAAATACTAGGCATACATTGAATTGAAAGCCATTGCATTTCAGATAATTTTATTTCAAACACTTTGGGACTTATGGGAGACAATAGGCTATGTTGATACTAATTTATTTTATGACCACCTACACCTAGACAATAATTTGGAGTGAACTCTTTTAATATAAGAACGTAGGCTATAGATAGTTTTGAATATATGCCAAAGTTGTTTTTTGAGTTTATATATTAATTCACTCGTTTTGTTCAAGCATAGACTGTATAGTCTATGTGTTCAAGAGTGAAGCCAGTCGGCCCCAGCTGTGGCGCAAATGGCTGGGCACCTTCACTGTATGCCGGCGACCCGGGTTCGATTCCCGCCCCGTAGTCCTTTCCGGATCCCACCCCTGCTCTCTCTCCCATTTGCTTCCTGTCACTCTCCACTGTCACTATCATTAAAGGCATAAAAAGGCCAAAAAAAAAAAGAGTGAAGCCAATCAAACTCACAATTGATTTCAAACCATTAGCATTGTTGTTTTAAATGTATGCTTTCATTATTCTCCAATTTCTGTAGGCAATCTATTTTTTTCTCTTGATGTTAAATTTGATGACTTTTGATGAAAATCCTGTAGATGGCGCTTGCCTATCGAACAGAAATCGTCTAGTATTGTCTTAATTTTACGACATATCGTCTTTTCGTCAATCTACTGTTTTGGTCTACTTTTCTACCTCGTGCACGAGCAGAGATGAAGCTGAACTAAACCTCGTTTGAATAAACGAGGCCAAGATGCCGCTGACTTGAGTTAATGGAACGGCTTCAGCCCCAAGTGAAAGTCTACGCTAGTTCAAGCCAGGCTATTTCTGTTAAGCGCCGCCTTCATTAGCGAGGTTGATGGAATACCCCTACTCTTTGAAGTGGCAGGTGTTTGCTGATTAGTGTGACAATAACAATTGTGACCCATTACATGTCCCATTGGATCTGTACTGTACATTTAGACACTTTTGTCCAAAACAATTTACAAAATGAGGAACCTCTGAAGTTCGCCTACAAAAAATAACCAAAGCTGCCATCTTTGCCCATATAAGGAGATCCGGGTGTTAATTGAAGCTAACTACCTATGGCAAGTTGCATTCCAAGTTAGCGCTGGGGTAGCAAAAATCTAATGGCGGCCTTACATTGTACGATTTTGGTCTGTTTTCACAGTCGGCGACTTAATTTCCAAAGTCGGACAGAAATCATGGGAGTTGTACTGGAATCGCGGCGCGTGCCAGAACAACTCTATACCGGTTAGGGATGTCACGCATGAAACAATGCTGCAGAAACACGAAAATACAACTTTGAGTTTAGTAGGCTATCATTTCAGTACCTGTTTATCTATTGCACGATGGTTAATAATTTAAAGGAATCTAGTTGCGGTCTTGTAAATAGTGACCCTGCAAGATCCCTAGTCATTGCAAAATCATAGTCTGTGACTTAAAACTCTACTACTTGTCTTTAGATGTGAGAGGGTCTGAGACTGTAGTCTTTCAAAAATATTTTCCAAATCTTTGCAAATCTTTCCAAAGTCTGTCAGTGTAAGGAGGGCTTAAGTTTGCAGTCTTAGCATACTGAAGATCACAGGAGCCATTCAAAGGCAGAGGACAAAAGTGTGTTGAGCATGTTGAGTCTTCATCCCCACGAGAGTTTAACAGCGATAATGTGATAATAAAAAAAACCCATGTTATTTTCACATAGAAAATCACAAGATACCAGATCTCAAAGAGGGCAGCTTTTTTGTAGGTGAAGTTCAGAGGTCTATTGCAATCAGAGGAGGCAAGACCGAGGAAGGAGGTGGAAAACATGGGAATAGTTTTAACAAGTAATGTGTACCAGTTGGTTATGTTACACTACGATATACGATATAAAGTTAGCCAGTTAGCAATCTAATGAAGCTACCATCGAATATTACCTAGCGTTCATGGACATCAGAAAAACCTTTTTCCCAGTGAAAAGATCATTTAATCATCATTCCGCATGATTCACGTCACGTAATGTGTGAGTCAGAGGTCGGAAACTGGGGCTAGATTTTGCTAACAGAGTTGCCCAGTTAGGGGCTCGTCATCACTTTTGTCGTCACATTGTAGTGTGTTTGTAGTCCATGTGGCCTTTCATGTCCAACAGTTTTAATGTGAACTTGGGAATTTGCCATTTTTGTCACTTGAAAGCTGCATATCTTTCTTTCACAAGCGTCTTACACTATATTTTAAGCAAATAAGGTTATTTATTTAGGATTAGTGAGCATACGATTTAACCTTTGTTGTGGCATCTGTGTTTGTCACACATTCCGACGGCAAAGCACATGAACACTTGCTGTGGGAAAAACAAAGTAATCACAGGGGCGGTCCTTTTCATTCCCAGGTGCCATGAATGCACCATTAGCTTCCAGAGTAATTTGTCTTCAACATTGGGAAATCGAGGGTGAATTAGGTTGTTAGCATACACTGGACAGTTAAGTAAACGCAATTCCTTCAAACCATTGTGTTCAGAAACAAGCAGAACCCCATCTGAATTTAAAATGAATGTGTGTATAACCAAAGTCCTTTTAGGCAAGTCCCTCCACTCGGCGGCCATATACCAACGTTTTATGGGCACTCATCGGGCACAGTCTTTGGGTCGAACTGCGCGTGCGCAAGGCTTCACGACACCAATCTTGCTCCAGCGGCGAGATCACGACACATGATTGGCACGATGTCTTCACAACACACCATATGATTGGCTCAATGTATTCACATCACACCACATGATTGGCTCAACGTATTCACATGTCAGCGTTTTGCCGAGGAAGGGGTGGGATATGTGTAGACAACGGCCATATTGGCGTGACAAACTAGCCCCATGCATTTCTATGGAGTATTTTTTGAGTGCTGTGTCTCCACATTAGAAAGTCTCTGGTATAACTGCTAGTGAGATCGCCCATTGATTCCCATTGTATGATCTTACTATGCTTTCCCCAACGTTGGGAGCAGTAACCTTTCCGAATCTTTCTGCTGACTGTATCTTTGGCCGCCAAGTGGAGGGACTCGCCTAAAAGGACTTTGATGAGGGCGTTACAGTAATCGAGGTAAGAGATAATCATGGTTGAGCTGCCAACTTGTTGGCTGCCTCAGTCACTCACACTCCCCGGGCCCACTGTACAAAGAGTGTGGCTGCTCCTTGGGCGGTCTGGAAAAGCAACTATTCTTTCACACAAATATATAGGCATTTGTGGGCGTTGAGGACGTTTCTGGGCGGTAAAGAGGTACGCCATGCTGTTGGAGGTGCAAACAAACGCTGCATCGCCATTGAGATTTTTTCAACCAGTGTCAACTAGGGTCTCATATTTTTACAGTAGCATCTCTTTTTACTGTTTGATTGCTTGTTTATTTATACAGTATGCATTAGCCCTGTTTTGGGGATAATAGTAAGTGTGATGTTTTAGATCCACTGGACACACAAGACACTAACAACATTAAATCAGAGGAATGTTTTTTTATTATTATTATTATTTTGTGTTTAATGTGAGGCCTAAGTCATCTACATTCAAAATAGCTAAGAGACACTTTTCCGTTGTCATGCTCCATTTTTGAAGAATTTATTTTTATTTGCATATCCTATTATATATTATTAATCATTATATGCTACACAAAATATTTAGCATTTCTTGGTTAGGTTTATGCCTTGAAATAGTGTGTGTGTGAGAGAGAGAATAATTTGATTAATGTGACAAATTAAGTACCGTAAAACTTCAAATAATAGCCGAGTCCCAAATGGACGCCTGTCTCTTTTAAACGCCTGGTGTGGCTACATGTTTGGGTTAAAGGCCGGTCTCCAATAGACGCCGTTTTTTAGTTCCGGGTTGTATTAAAACCCGTCAGATCGTCTGTTTAAAGCCCGTTGCAGAAAGGAGTTCCCAGTCAGCACACATACCTCTCCAAGACGCATGGAAAAGAACCGAACAGCTTAATTACATCGTGTTCCATTTAGAACGTCTTATTTTGATCTTACAAACAGCGGCGGCATCTCACTGTCAATGCGTGTGCGGCGGCATCTCACTGTCAATGCGTTTACATCTACTGGAGATATTCTTGTCTTAATTATAATCGCGTTCCATTTAGAACGTCTTATTGGGTGTGAAATAGATGCTGCAAGCCATCGCAAAGCATTCACCATGTCTAGTCACATTTGCAAGGTTTTATAATGTTGCATCAAGTTGCTGGTTAATAGAATGTTGCAGCTCATCTCGTTGCGAATCTTTGGTGTGATTTGGACTTGAGTATGGTGCAGACTGCGCACTCTAACGTTATGATTAGATGGCATGAAAAGACTGCGGTGGGGAAAAGCTAGAGTTCCAAATTCTATAACTTTTTTCAATATGAGCTATGCCTATTATGTCCGACTTCGTCATCGCTCAATTCATCCCTTGTGTTTAAAATTTGCGGATAGGCCTATGGTAAGCTTGTTTTTATGCTGGCAACAAAACAAAAGGGTTCGCGAATGTTATTCTTTATTCTAAATGCGTACTGCCATGGCGATAAAGAGAAAGAAGTAGGCTATGATTTGAAATGTAAGCTGAATAAAATACGGGATAAAGCATATGGTTCATGTTCTCTCATGCTGTTTCATTCGTGCTGAAAAAGAAGGTAGAATGCAACATTACGCACGTTCCATTTTTGCATAAATAATTACTGAACGGTTTTGGTCAGGGCTGATAATGCAACTGCATTTGACAAAGGACGATATAGGCTAGGTTGCTAGTGACAAAATATATGCTTTCAGTGTGATACGATCTCTTTGTAAATTACGTTTGATTAAAAAGTGTTTAATCTGTTCTGGCTATCCCCGCTATTTGGATCTTACTAAGGGAATTAAAGGCCTGTCTCATATAGACGCCTGTCTCTAATACTAGCCGGTGCAGTTTGGCGATTTGGGAAAATAAAAGCCCGGGCTATTATTTGGTGTTTTACGGTATATGAAAAGTGAATTGATCAACAAAAAGGATTTAACATAATAATAACTCGTCAGTGAGGTATAAATCATTCAGTATATACATCTTTTGAATAAAACATTCAGTACAATTGTGCATAGCCTAAATACAAATGACAATTATATTATATGGAATAACAATATATCAACATTTCATAATTGCTTTCTTACACAGATTCCACATTGCAGTGAAACTGATGGTAGCATAAACACCATCGCTGCTGTCGGGTGGAAACCTTGTATCTCCAAAAAAAAAATATTTTTTTTTTTATTTGAGGATGCAATGTTGGATTATTTAAAAAATACAAGGTTTGGAGATAGAGGTTTTCACCTGACAGCAGGTTTGAAAGGTACAAAAGTTTAGGCAGCATCCTTCAGAGGTGTGGTTGCATTGTTTTCTGTGGGTGGCTCCTCCTTCTTAGTAGAGTCTTTGGTGTTTTTCCGCCTGTAACCCCTGAAAAAAAGAATTAGTTATAAAATTTCAATAAAAGGACATGTTGCAATAATCTTAATGTAGCCTAACATATGAGGAGATTGCAACAGAAATAAAACTATGCTCAAAACATTAATTCCAAAATAGCCACATTTCCCATGGAGAGATCTATCTATTTGTCTATCTATCTATCTATCTAACTAACTATCAGTAAAATGTAATGCAGTCCTCTCACCTTTCTTCTACATCTTGAATTGTATCTAGTAAAGGGGAGGCCAAAGTTTCAGGCAGAAAGATGGCAAAAAAGCCACTTAGGATAGGAACTCCCCCATAAATTAGTCCGGGTAGCCAAGGAACAATTTCCCCTAATAACTGGACCATAGGGGCCACCATAGCTCCTAATCGTGCTGTCATGGAAACAAAGCCCATGCCATTCTGCCTGTGAATGAAGGAATGAAACAAAATGTAATTCTAAATATGACTATCACAATTTGAAATAGTAATACATCAAATGAAGTTGATGACATTCAGTAAATGGACATTGATGTTAATAGATGCACATGTTGTGATTACAGTCACAAAGGAACATTGTGTGTAAGAGCTCTACCTAATGACTGTAGGGTACAGCTCTGGAGAGTAGAGATAGCAGCAGTTGAATGAGGCTGCCAGACAGCCTTTCCCCAACACAGCCAGAGTAGTGCGCATCGTCTGTTTCTCTGTGCACCCGGAATGAAAAGTATTGAATAACATAGGCTACATTAAACACACTCCAGTACTAATTCCATCACCAAGCATTGGGTATTTATACTGGTCAATGTAAACAAGGGAAGTTGTACCATAGGGCACCAGCAGGTTGGCAAGAATGGCAATGCCAGCCAAGATAAGTGCTCCACACTGGGAGAGCCGGCGACCAACCACACTCATGGCCACCGTGACGATTACTTTTGCAGGGATGTCCACAGCTCCAAAGATGACCTGAATCAGGTAAATGTCCACTCCAAATTTCTGCAGGTCCATGGAAAGTCCATAGTAGCCAAAGCTTGTGGAGAACCTTTGAAGATGGGGGTCATTTTTGTCATTGCAGTCCTGAGCAGTTAGGCTATAAAGTCCTAGGAGCTGTATTTTGTTAAATAATGAATTAAATATATATTTTGACAAAGACAACATATGACCAAGTGTATTATTATAAGGGGTTTAAAGACTTTGTTTAAAGATACATTTTAACCATGTGCTCTAAGCATTGTAAGCAGTGACTATGCACAAACCAGACTGCACTGAGGCAGATAGTAATGGTTCTCATCACAGGGGTGCGGACCAAGTCCAGAGCCGAATATGATCCTCCAACACATGACATCTCTTTCTTCATGGACTCTTGGAGGACCTGGTGACACATGCATAACCTTTAGTAGGGCTCTTTTCATGACTGCAGTATTTCTGTTGGATATAAATGTATGAGGCTTAAAAACATGGATTCAAGTCTGCATCAGGCCTATAGAACAATTTGCAATAAATACACAAATGCACTGTAGCATCAAAGACCTGTGGCAGTGGCGCTGATGTACAGTACCTCGAGAGTAATTTTTTCTCCCTCTGCACGGCGGCCATTGATTCGACCAACAGCTTGGAGGTTTTTGACTGCTTGTTCGGACTTCCCATTTAAAACCAGCCACCTGGCAGATTCCAAAAACCACCTACCGAAAAGAAAAACCAAATCTTCCTCATTCTTCAGACCATTTGTTTTTTGGCCTATGCAAACTTTGCACAGACATTCCAAACGTCTCAGATATCAGAAAAAATGGGTATGGATTTGACCCTGTCTTACCAGGAGTAAATGAAGAAGAAGTAAAACGGTATCGACACAGCCAAAGTGAGCCAGCGCCAGTCACGGATATAATATGCCAGTAGTGCCAGCACCAGCTGCCCGATGGTGTAACTGTAACCGGTCCCTGTGCCTACGACTGTCCGCACTCGTGTGGGGATCCACTCCACAACTTGATGGAAATTGACAGATGACAGACAGGGAAAAACAGTTGGGTTTGAACATGAGTGATTTTAATAGGGTGCTTAAGTTCTGCCCTTTTGCTCCCGGTTCATGGGACCTTACTTCGGAAAAAATATGACCAGCTGTCAATAGACAAATTCAAATAATGTTTTGGTCCCGTTTGAACTGCATATGATCATATGCACAATTTAGTCCAAGAGCATTAGCTCAAAATTGAGTCAAACCCGGAACAAATTAGTAACAAGCTGAATTTTTCAGGATATGTTCAGAATACCCTTAGGAATAACATACTAAAAGTCCCCGTGAATCCCCCTTGTGCTTTCTGAGATATTCAAGATGGCGTTCAAAATTGCCGCTATTTGGAGATTTTTCCATATTTCAGACTTGAAACATAATACAAATGCAATAAAAATGTTTAAATATAAGTTTTCCCATACAAGGAATCCAAATTCACCATTGACACTGCTAAAATTAAAGTTAACCAATATTACAAGGTCATTAATGTGACACGAAATTCACATAGTGTACCCATTAAGCCCAGGCACCATTTAAGCCCATTTGTAACTTTGAAGTCATTTTTTAGAAAAAGAGGGGCCTGTCTGATGCTATTCATTATTTTGTCTAATCACACAATGTCTTTATTATATGTTAGTTTTTATTTGGCACCAATCACATTTGTCAATAGTGAATAAGGCTCGCTTACATCTGTGCAGTCTCAAGGAGGCTCAGATAAAGTTGCTTCAAAACTTTGGTGTTTTCGAACCCCTCAGATAGAGCCTCTTTTCAATTATTTTCAGCCACTGACTTAGTATGTAGATTCATATTATGTGAATTTGGAGATTATTGTTTATTGTTTTGTGTGTACAAACAGGTAGTTCATTGTCATTTTTTACCATTTGGCTTTATGTAGAAAGATGAGTTATGCTAGTTAATGCAGTGAGCAAACCATCGTCAATAGTCGATATGTAACGGGAGTATTTTGCTCTCTATAAATATCCTCTGCGTTGTGTTTTTAAAAGAAAAGTTGAAATAATGCAACGTGACGTTCGAACTGGCTCTTACTGAATTTGTTTAATTTCGTACACAGGCTATCACTTTCAGGTGCTCCTGTTGCGTGAAATCTAACAAGCCCGCCTGGGGTAGTGGGACACTTAGTTAAAAGTTAATTTTCGGGGAGCATAGCCCCACGTCACACCTACACCACACCCCCTTACCCTTAGATTCCCGTGGGAAAATAAAGAAAATACAAAAACTTCAAAAAGAACTCATGTGGGGAAATTCATGGAAACAACATTAACCCTGCTACAGATACACTGCTTAAGGATTAAACATGTTGAGTATACAAACTATATGTTTTCTTATTCATTTTACAAAAAAAATAAGGATTTGGTTGGGTGAAATATGTTCAAAAAATGCCTTTTTCCAAGGTGGGCTAAAATGGTACAGTGACCCAAAAAAACAGTTGACGTAAGCTAACTTAAAATAAGAATTCCTTGTTAATTTAGAGAGTTTGGCAAAAGAGGAATAACTATGATAGCAAGTTTTAAAGCATATTTAGGCTACAGGCATTTCTGTATACATTTGATCATGTTTATAAACCATCTTAGTGTCTATGAAAAATATGTGAACTTAGAAGGTTCAAATCTCTCATGTCGTGAGCGACAAAAACGATATTTATTATCGTATTTTAATATTTCAATATTTCAAATATTTATTATTTAGCAGCTGCATTTTACCAGTGACAAAAGTGATTTTGCAACTTTGGTAGCTCTTGGTCTGAACGCATAGTTAGACAACAATCAGACAGCAATTTTCCCTCTATAACCTTTATCATGTAATAGCACATAATATTATATATAATGCTGACTTCATATAATGCAGCACCAATGCCAGCTTTACTAGATGATGAGGGAGAAACTGAAGAATCAACACCAATTTCTGATGATGAGGATGATGACTGAAGTGATTTATTGTTATGAAATGTCTCCATTCAAGAAACTAATGATGAACTTGACTTACTTACCCTAAAAACATATATTTTGACCTTTTAATTACATTTGTATCAGGTTTTAAGCCTGAGATACGGAAAAATCTCCAAATGGCGGCCATTTTGGACGCCATCTTGAATATCTCAGAGAGCACAAGGGGGATTCACAGGACTTTTAGTATGTCATTCCTAAAGGTATTCTGAACATATCCTGAAAAATTCAGCTTGTTACTAATTTGTTCCGGGTGTAACCCTATTACTACTGGACTAATTACTAGCCTCGTTGACACCATACCCTTCTTAATAGAGTGGGTCTGGAAAAGGTTAATTGACTTAGACTTCCAGCAGGGGCGTAACTAGCAGTGAAATTAAACTTAAATTGGTGCATTAAACTCGTACCAAATTGTGTAGTAAAAACCAAGGTTTTAAATGCAGTTGTTTACTCAATTCCAAAGAAATGCACGTTCATGCCAGATTAGTGATTGTATTCGCGTGGCCGTGTTTTAGGGCATTGGAACTGGGCTTCAATGGACCTGCAGAGCAAATCCTAAATGTGCCGAAAGTTCATATGGTTACTCCCAGTCTACACAATTACACAATATATGAGTCAATATAAAAGATAATTTTGCACATCAAGAAAATATTGTTTAATAACAAACTGCAGAAGTAATATTTTGTGTGGAACCGCTCAGTTAACTACATCTCTTGTCTCAAACAATATATGAAACCAATGTAATGCAACAAAAAGGATACGCTGTAATGCTACATTGCCACCAACTAGATTACTGAGCAGTGGTTTATGCACAAATGAAGAGTTTGGTTACAAACACAAATCAAATAACAATAACCCAATGACAGTTCCACTGAAATTACTTGGGAAAACAACATTTAAAAAAATGATTTATGAAAATTCATTAAAATTGAGGATATAGCGTTTTAGAAACAAACTTCAAATACAGCTGACTGCTTGGACAGTAGAGTTATGTTGCGTTCCAGTTGTATTCGTAAGTCTAATTCCCTGTCATCTTTCCCAGTTACAATACTGTAAGTTGCTATTGGAACATCCCTGAAGTCAGTTTGCCCTAACCCCAAGTACCCCGCAACAGTAGAATTCCCAAGATAGCTGCAGCCATTAATAGTAAATGATAGCCATAGAAATGTATTGTTTATTAGCAGTTTTGTCCTATTTATGTTTCATTAAAGGACCACTATGTAGGAAATAATGGAAAATAAATTGCAACCATTCCAAAAATGATCACCATATGTCATCATATGGAAACACGATGAATTGAAGTAATGGCTTATTTGACAACATATAACCCGTAAAACCCGTGAAAAAAAAAAGAGTTACGGGGCGGAATTTTCGTTTATGTTTTGAACGATTAATTCTAGAATAGCGTATTATAATAATGGGTTGGCGTGTCCTCCTATTTGGTTGCCAAATTAGCAAAGGGCAACTGTCAACAGCTGTCAGTTGTAGTCATGAAGGAGTAGGCTAGCCTACGAGAGCCAGGCAAATTTCCAAAATTAAAACAAGAAACAAATTAAGTGGACATCGGAGGAGCTTCCTGAGATGGCGACGTCTTCATCAAACAAAGAATATCAAGTCTGACACAGAGCTGCCCATATTTCTCCACGACAGGTAGCCTAGGCTAAACTTCATCTGCATCGCTAACTTCAGCTAAATATGATATTTTTTGTTTTCACTGTGTCCGTAATGTGTAGCTGGGTCATGGTTGGAGAATCGTTAAAACAGGTGCAGGTCAACTAACGTTAGCTAAGTCTTCATTACATCTGGCAACCCAGAAGAGGCTCGCGCCTGGTAGTCTTGAGAACGTTCACCAGTGTTTTGATTTTGGCCTACAGAACGTTCGGTAACAATCCTACAAATCGCTCCTTTAAAACAGTTGTAAAAGCAATAGTGTCCAACCTCTATCTGTCCCTATGCTGCTACAATGTTTGTTTGTAAAATACTGCATATTACATTTCTACAAACTGGTATTGCTACATCTTGTAACAGTTGCTAACAACAAATGATTGCTAACAATCTAGTGCTTGTGACTTGTTTCAAGTGAAATGCAGTCAACTGCAGTGAACTGGATGTGACATAATGGGGTGATCCAGTTGACTCGTCCGAGTTGGAAAGTGCAGTGTTGTGTTCATTGAACACGCTCATTTTTTAGTGAACGTTGAACTGAACGCAACACATTTTTTAATAAAGAACTTGAACGTGAATTAGTTCACATTATGTGCCATGAACGGCAGACATCACTGTAAATGAACGTTGGAATTTGTTTTCCATTGAAAACTGAGTGACATCTGTTTTTTCTTTTGAAACGCAACGAGATAAAGTTCCTCCCTCCTGTATTCTCTCTGGTGCCGCTTAAATCATGTATCACCAGACAGAAATGGTTTTGACATTGTGTGCGCAATGCATTGCGGGCAACGTAGTGTCCGGCTGAGAATAGCTGAATAGCATACGGGCTTCCGCACAACGTTACCCGTGATGAATTTCAGCAGAGCGGGGTAGGCATAGCAACGCCGCTTAGCAGGCAACGACGAGAGCGCGGAGGGCTGGAGGAGCGAGAGAGAGAGAGAGACAGACCAATGACGAGAGTGAGAGAAAGCGCTGCAATTTAAAAAAAATGGCTAGTGGAAGTGATGGCACGGAGACTGGTCTACCTTGTCTGTACTGCTGCAAGTTTCATTTCATCACCTGGTAAGAAACCCACAATTGCAGTGTCATGAGCAAATGTCTACAATGAGCAGCTTCAAAGAACGTATAGGCCTAGTGATTTCTAGCTCGTAGTGTGAGAAAAAGTATTTATTTGAATATCTCACCAAAAAAGTAAAATGAACTGAACTTTGAACTAGTTCAGAATTAAAATTGTGAACTTTGAACGTGAACTGTTCACTTTGAGCATGTATGAACTGAACTTGAACTAGTTCAGATAAGCTGTGAACTGGCACAACACTGGGAAAGTGTGAAATTTCCCAGTTGTCTCACCAGTGTTTTGATTTTGGCCTACAGAACGTTCGGTAACAACCCTACAAATCGCTCCCCTTTAAAACAGTCGTAAAAGCTATAGTGTCCAACCTCTATCTGTCCCTACAGTATGCTGCTACAATGTTTGTTTGTAAAATACTGCATATTACATTGCTACAAACTGGTATTGCTACATCTTGTAACAGTTGCTGACAACAAATGATTTCTAACAATCTAGTGCTTGCGACTTGTTTCAAGTGAAATGCAGTCAACTGCAGTGAACTGGATGTGACATAATGGGGTGATCCAGTTGACTCGTCCGAGTTGGAAAGTGTGAAATTTCCCAGTTGTCTTGCATCATTTCACCGAAACGCCCCCCTTTAGGTCGGAATATCAGCTGTCCGACTCGGGGCTCTTGATAGTGCACCGAGCTGAACGTGCGAGTTGAAAACAAAGATGGCTGCACCCATAATTGCTGAAGTTGAGATGTATTTTCTTTGTATTTGTACTACGTTGGTCGATTTAAAGGGACACCAGGCAACGTTTTCGTGTTAATTACTCATCTTCGTAAGTCGGTATATGGTTAAATGACTTATTACAGGGCGAATGAAGACTCTCTCGCCCGCCCCTACTGCCTGTAGGAAGAATATCCCGCTTGCAAGTTCAGTGTATCGTACCCGCCGAAGCAGGATCAGTTTACATCCTGCATCCACAGCAAAGAGGCAGGGTAACGAGCAGCGAAAATCCTTGACGGAAGATGCAAAGAAAAGGAAAAGAGCTTCAGACCGAGCGAGGGGGAGTTTCGTAGAGAAAAAGCATCAGGCTTGCCTGGTGTCCCTTTAAAGGAAAATTCCGGTATTTAGCACTTTGAGTCCCTTTTCTGGTTTGTTTTGGATGAACTAGAGTGGTGGACACTGAAATTTTGACGATTGGTCCTGTCTCGACTTTTCTGACTCGTTTTGAATCGCCTTTACTGCTTCAGAATGGCTGCCTACAGGCATGCACATACATGTCCTTAAAACAACCCTTAATATAATGTTTGTTTTCAAAACTGCGCAACTCACTGAGTGGTTAGTGGTGTTTAAATGCTCTTACACACTTGATTACAATAGTGCTTTAATCCGGTCACCAATTTATGCATTGCTCAGTATTGCTATGCGTGCAATACAATGTAATGTTTTTTGTTTTCGAGCTAGTTTGCTAAAGAGGCTAATGTAGCTAACAATAACAATAGCTACTGCCCCCCTCGTGGCTCGAGAAAAACACACCGCACTTTTTGAAATTAAAATTGTAAGTGTGATGAAGCTGGAATCAGCATAATGGGTCTATCCATTTGTCTTGTAAGTCCCCCGCCGAGTTGGAAAGTGTAAATTACCCAGCTTTCTTGCGGCATTTCATGGAGGCACGCCCCCTTTAACTCGGAGCTCTAGGGTACCCTGAGGTGGCCGTACGACCTTAGATGAGATGCGATAACATGTATTTTCTTTGTATTTGTACTGTGTTGGTCATTTTAATGTCGATGTAATGCTCTTACACACTAGATTACATTGTTGCTTCAATCCGGTCACCAATTAATGCATTGCACGTAGGGTTGCAAAATTCCGTGAATTTTCAAAGTTGGAATTTTTTCATGGGAATTCACGGGAATATATGGGAATAAACGGGAATTAACGGGAATAAACTGGGAATTTTTAATATGGCAAGTTAGTCTATAACAGGGAACTTAAATGTAGTGGACAAAACCCCATCTTGCAGCATAATATGTGACCCTGCAAGGTGAAACCAGTTGTTTTGCGCACAGTGCTATTTTGAGAAAATCCACGATAAACAAACGTACGGGTTAAAATGACGAATTTCACGTTTTCACATAATTTTACAGTATACAGTCTACTACATTATACGTTTTGACTGTTAAACCCTGACTTTATTTAGGCGAAGATTACACATTCCATTTGTCCACACCGCTATACGGTAGAGCTAAAATTTACTCATTAGGCTACTATTAGGTTACTCAATGTGTCAGCTCTCTATCGTTCTTGGCAGATGTAACCGAATATGAATGTGAAAGACTTGCCTTTCAGGGCACAAACGGTCAAAATCACAAACTTTTAGAAATATCCTGGCGTCATTTTACGGACCAGGAGAAGTTTTCCATTGACGTAGCGCATTTTAAAAGTAGGCCTATACATGGGCCTATAGCCTACACAATCTGTGTACGCAGAACTAGTGATGGGCAAATGAAGCTTTGGTCAAGCACTGAACCACTTTGAACAATTGATTCAAAAATGGGTTCATTACTCAAAGCTTCAGTAACAGCGACCTCTCCAAAACTGCATCTAAATTATCCGGGCTAGATAGTGGAAAGGAAGCTTTACTAGTGAAAATAGAAATGCAATTCCGAGGAATTACACGAGGGGATGCAGTCTGCTGGTTAGGGTGTTGGTGGGGCTGTTGAGCTGGTTGGTAGGGTAATTGTGATACCTGCAAAGGTGCTTTTGGAATAACCAAATTTGAATCTTGTGTGACATGGCATTCTTGAGATATCATACTCAAGGTGACATTTGACCTTCAACCTCCAACTTCAACTCACTTCATCTTTGAGTCCATAAAAACACTCGTACCAAATTTGAAGCATGTACGTCAAGCCGTTCTGGAGATATAATGCTGAATGCATGAGATATGGCTGGGACTTTTATTTTGACACACAGGGAACACTTTAACAGGATGTGTACCGTAAAACTTCAAATAATCGCCGAGTCCCTAAGAGATGCCTGTCTCTTTTAAACGCCTGGCGTGGCTACAGGTTTGGGTTAAAGGCCGGTCTCCAGTAGAGGCCTGGTCTGTTTTTTAATTTCGGGTTGTATTTAATCTTCTAAAACCCGTCAGATCGTCTGTTTAAAGATTTGCAATGACACGAAACCGTTACAGAAAGGAGGTTACAGCAGTGTGAATTAGATGTTGCACGTCGTTACAAGCCGTCGCAAAGCATTCACATGTCTGGTCACAGTTGCAAGGTTTTAGAATGTTGCATGAAGTTGCTGCTCATCTCGTTGCGAATCTTGGGTGATTTGGGCTTAAGTATGGCACAGACTGCGCACGTTATGATTAGATGGCATTAAAAGACTGCGGTGGGGAAAAGCTAGAGTTCCAAATTGTATAACTTTTTTTCCCAATATGAACTATGCCTATATCGTTCAATTCATCCCTTGTGTTTAAAATTTGCGGATAGGCCGATGGTAAGCTTGTTTTTATGCTGGCAACAAAACCAGAACGGTTCGCGAACCTTATTCTTTATTCTAAATGCCATGGCGATAAAGAGAAAGAAGTCAGAAAAGGAATTTACCTTAGACTAGGCTATATCAGAGTCCGTCTACGGACATTCTCTGGCTATATAACCTACTGAAATAGGTTAATGATGTAAAGTCAAGTGCGCTTCTATGGGACTGCTGTGTGCGCGCAGTTTTTATTGATGAGTCGGAGTGGCAAGTGCTGCGCATAGTTGCAGTGGAATGTGGCTGCCCAGGGCATTATAAAACTTCTCACTCTTAGACCTACTCATACACAGCGGTGAAATGGCGTATTTAGCTGTCTAAATTCGAATCATATGCTGGGGGAGAAATCGTCGGACATCCATGATTATTTTGTTATTCAGCACCCCTGGTCAAAAATATGTTCCCGCGAGCCTGGAAGTAGGCTATGATTTGAATGTAGACTGTTGTCAAATTTGGCAAATACAAAACGGGAGAAACAATATGGTTCATGCTCTCTCATGCTGTTTCATTCGTGCCGAAAAGGAGGGAGAATGAAACATTAAGCACGTTCCACTTTTGCATAAATAATTCCTGAACAGTTTTGGTCAGGGCTGATAATGCAACTGTATTTGACAAAGGACCGATATAGGCTATTTGCTAGTGACAAAATATGAGCTTTCAGTGTGATACGATCTCTTTGTAGATTACGTTTAATTAAAACGTGTTTCATCTGTTCTGGCTATCCCGCTATTTGGATCTTACTGTATCTCACAATGAACAACATCTCAACACTAAATGAATGATGATCCGTAATTGTCATCAGATAGCCTAGTCATATAGGTAGACATAAGATGAAATAATTAATTCGATAATATTTTCCATCTTTGCAGAGGAAAAGTTTTGTGTAAAGGGAATTAAAGGCCTGTCTCATATAGACGCCTGTCTCTAATACTAGCCTGTGCAGTTTGGCGATTTGGGAAAATAAAAGCCCGGGCTATTATTTGGAGTTTTACGGTAGTTCAGGTAGAGCTAGATTGTATGCTTAGAAGCTGAGACAGTTGAATTCCTCACCGGTGACACCTGTGCCAGTGTTCTGATTAGCCTGGGAACTGCTCTGAGAACTACTTAACGAGCGCAGCTGGCTCTATTATGACATCACAGCCCCCATTCAAGTCTATGGGGGGAAAATACACTTTTAATTACAAATATCTCAAAAAGTATAAACTTCTCAAAAATGAAAAACGGATAGGACGGTAAAGCCTTGGAAGATCTACGGAACGGTGCTTCAACCAAATTTGTACGTTAAGCGGTTTGGGCTGAATAGCGCGCACAAAAAGGTAAAAAGAAAAATAATAATAACTAGAAATGCAATTCCAAGGAATTACCAGTGCATGAAAATGCTTAAGTTGTGATGTAAAATATCATGTATAGTTAAAACAGATAAATACAGAGATGGTTACTACGGTGATGCTAGGATAGACATGGTGGTTGCATAGCTTAATAAAAGTTGATAGTTTAAAAGTAGACTGTTTAAAGGCTGAATGTAGATTGTTTAAAAGTTGTTGATAGACAGTAGATAGTTTAAAAGTTGTTGATAGACAGCTAGTTTAATTGATAGTTTAATGATAGTTTAAAAGTAGACCATTTAAAAGTTGAAGGTAAATAGTTTAAAAGTTGTTGACAGACTAGAAGTTTAATGAATGTTGATATTCAAATAGTTTAATGGCTGTGTATAGGTAGATATTTGACAATTACTGAAAGTTGGAATGGCTCTGATGTTTGCTAGCAGTTATGCTAAGATTTTTAACTATGCTAACCATGCTACTTAGCTAACGTTTTCTAGCAGTTTTGATAAACATGCTAACTATGTTAGTAATGCTAACCATGCTACTTAGCTAACTTAACTAACGTTTTCTAGTAGTTTTGCTAAACATGCTAACTATGTTAGCAATGCTAACATGTTAACTATGTTAACCATGTGGCTTAGCTAACCTATCTTATCATTTTTAGTAGTTATGCTAACTATGCTAACTAGCATGCTAACATGCTAACTATGTTAACCATGTGACTTAGCTAACCTAGCTAATCATTTTTGCAGTTATGCTAACTATGCTAACTAACATGCTAACAATGTTAACTATGCTAATCAACATGCTAACTATGTTAGCCATGTGACTTAGCTAACCTAGCTAATCATTTTTAGCAGTTTTATTAAAAATGCTAACTATGCTAACATGCTAACTAGCTACAGTGGGTAGGAGTCATAGTTGATGACAAGTGTTGACATAGTTGATGACAAGTTAAAAGTTGTTGATAGACAGCTAGTTTAATAGATAGTTTAATCATAGTTAGTTTAAAAGTAGACTTTTTAAAAGTTGAATGTAGATAGTTTAAAATTTGTTGATAGACAGCTAGTTTAATAGATAGATAGTTTAATGATAGTTTAAAAGTAGACCGTTTAAAAGTTGTCTATGGAAAATGTAAAAAGTTCAGTAGTTTAATGGGTTACATTGTTTAACAGTGGATTATTGTAGTGAGGACTTTTATTTTGAAACAGTTTTGGGCAGAGGAAACAGTTGAATAGGATGTGTAGTCTTAATTGACCCAGATTGTATGCTTAAAGCCTGAGGCTGCAGGTGGCCTGAACACCTGCCATAGGATTCTAATTGCTTAATGGCCGTATTATGATGTCACAATCGGCAATGTTAAGTCTATGGGGATTTTTAAAAAGTTTTTCTTTAATAGTTTAAAAAGTTTCAAAGTTGAAAAGACATAGCAGCTTGGTCCGTTTGAATACCTACGTTACAAAGTTTGAATGAAGTTTCTAAGTTAAACTGTTCAAGAGAAATAGCGTACGGAAAAAGTGGTAAGCGGAATAATAATAATAAGTTGTTGATGTTGCCTTGGAAGAACAGTACAGTGTATGCACTGTAATAAGAAGAAGTCTCCGGATTTCAATAGAGGGGATGCATCCCCTCTAATAAATGTAGTGCCCGCACCTAAGCACCCCACCCCCACACATACGTAGTGCACATGAATAAGAATGGGATATCATTATTAATACAAATAAAGATTGATCAGGAGCCATCAGAATAAAGTTTTCCCACGTATCTCTTACATTGTAATAAAAATAAATCGATATGAACAAACTATGCTTGTCACAGTAGAGGCTATGAACCAAACAAAATGTTTTGCATTAGCCTAAAGTGTTTATGCTTTGAGCGCGCTACAATTCAGACTAGAAACGAGGCCGTGCAAGTTGCAGTGGCAGCACGTTTGGTTCACGAGGCGGTGGCGCTGCGAACCACTCAGGTGATTCTTTCAGAGAATGAAGCAGTTTCTGCTTCGGACGTCATACGTCACGTGATTTTTCCGTAGCAAAGCAACCTTCGGAGCAGTGGTTCAAATGGAATTGTAGTTACTGGTTTGAAGCACGTATCGAAGCTTCAGTGTCAGACTGCCATCACTACACAGAACTTCTTCTCCCCTTACTTCCCCCAAAATACATCAATTATATTCTATAGTGACACCTTATGACCGTCCCAGGTATTAACTAGGGGGCAGAAAAAGACACTCACTTGGTTGATGAAACTGGACATAGTCAGTCATCCGCTTCAAAGTCACGCTACCGTAAGGCTACTAATAGCTGTGTCCTCACACTATCGCATGTGACAATTTACTTAAAAAGGTGATTTTCTCCTCTTCTGGCATATCGTGACAGGAAAACCATGCCAACTTTGGATGCGGTTATCTTAGCAATATTTTTTGCATGTGCATGGGGGAAAAAATTCCCAGTGAAAATGTCATCTCATGTGGGAATAACTGGTGTGAAACTGGGGGAAGTTTGTGAACAGAGTTGCCAAGTTATGGGCTTGTCGTCACTTTTATCCTCATTCAAATGGGTGTCATTTTCAGTGTTGGGCAAGTTACTTCAAAATTGAAATGTATTATGCATTACTTATTACTGTCATTTCAAAGTAATTTGTTACATTATAATATTACTGTCTCTGAATTGTAAGGCATTACACTACTATTGCATTACTTTTAAGTTACTTTCACCAAAATATCTGGAAATATGGATTTGCCATTCGAAATGCAGTTTATTACGCTCAATCATAGTCAGAATTTTGTTAAAAACCGACAAAAGGTCAAAGTCTGGTAAATTGTGATATAAATACTGTAACTCTAAGGCCTAGGCCTGCTCATTAAAATCAATAGAGAGCCTACTATATTGTAAATCAAAGCTTAAAGAAACTGTATGTAAGATTGTGGCCAAAACTGGTACTGCAATCCCTTTCAAACTACTGTAGAGCGATGTACTGTATCCCCCTCCCCTCTGACTGGCAGAGCTGGCAACACGGATGCCGAAACACTACTGACTTTGTGATTAGTAGATAGGTGGAGGGTGGCGCATCAGGCCAAAACACAACATGACAACATCAATATCAGTTGAGGGCTTCAACTCCACTTTTTAAATGACAATATCTTGGCCAGACTACTGTTGTCAGTGATATAAGTATTTGAAATAACATGATTTCTTAATGTCTAGTGACATATCAGGGCCATTTATGATTAATTGAAATACATTTCTTACATACGGTTCCTTTAATAAAGACATGTCAAGATGGTGGCCTACTGACCATTTTGGTGCCCTAAGTGAGTGGTTTTGAGTGAGTGACATTTAAATGATAACTCGAAAACCTATCGAGTTTTTTTACAGACCATTACTGTGTGTTTTTAAACATTCATGCTGTTTTCTTATAAATGGTGCACTGTCACTTTAAGAGCATTGATCTTTACTAGGGCTGTCAATCGATTAAAACAATTAATCTAATTAATTACATACTCTGTGATTAATTAATCTAAATTAATCGCATATATAATTTTTGCTGTGAAAGTATTTTAAATATTTAAATTCAAATGAATCATTGAATAATCAGCATTAGTGACATTAAAGTTCAAAAACTCTTTTATTATTATTTTCACTGTTCAAATAATTGCCATAATAATCTATGATATGACCTAATATGCTGAGGAAATAAATTCAAAATAAAGTGCTTCGGGAAGAAGTTTTTTTTTTCACATACAAGGCATTTCAGGGCACAGATATTACCTTGGAGACACAATGAAAATAAATTAGCACTCCCCTCAATGTCAATACTTATTTCGTTGCATTGATGTGCGACTATAGAGTTGATGAACTCCGGTGATATGCAAATTCCTTGCTGCAGACATTGCAGAGGACTTTATTTTCAACACTTTATTTTTTATCAACACCATCAGGCCGTTTTTTAAAAGTAAATGTTCCAATCAATGATCCAAGCAGCACGTTTTTCTTCTCTCTCCTTCATTTTACAGCCTAATTTTTACTGACTAGAACGGCTCGGGGTCAAAGGTCATACGGAATTGATTAATCTGCACTAATTTTTTTAATCAGTTATTTTTTCTCAAATTAATTAATCGAAATTAATCAGTTATTTTGACAGCCCTAATCTTTACGTTCTCATAATGCCTTTTTGCTAGCTCTTGTTTACAAGCCTTGTTTGTTGAGTTACATTGATAGCTCAATATTAACAATAATATGCACAATGTTAAGTTGTTTTAAGCAGCCTTCATTGCTTTGGAAATTATGCAATAACATGTTGCTTCACATTTCGTTTTGCAAATAAAAGTGAATTATGAGCCTGGTATCCACCTAGCTATCTGACCCACCAATTCCATTCTAGCACTACGTGGTGGAGATTGAGAGAACCCAAAAAGTATCAAACTTGGTGTTGTGTGACTTGTGCTATTTCGCGAGGCATAGTGAGATCTTTCGGTTTCGCACAAAGTGCACTAACTATTATGTTCTTCATATCCTTGTCTCTGAGCGTAGGCTTATGTCCATCCCGCAAATAGAGTCCGCTGCAGCCACAGTCATCTTCAACAAGTATCAGGAGATAACGTTTTACTATTTTGCGCGGATTTTTTCTCCTCTGTTGTTCTCACGGTGGTGTTTGCGAATATGTATCAAAACAAAACACTGCTTAATTTTTGGTTAAAATGCATTGTAACGCGCGTTACTGAAGTTTGTACCGAGTAAAATATTACCCAATTTTGTTTTGTAATGCCTTACATTACCGCGTTACCGCAAACAGCAATATATTACAGTAATTACATTACTTTTGTAACGCATTACTCCCAACACTGGTCATTTTGCATAAACTCTAACGCCCACCCGTATGACATGTACAAATGAGTTGCTAGCGCAAACGCTGGGATTTGTTGTCTTTTTGGGAAGAACATGGATGCCACCAGGGCAGCAGCTGTCTCGTGGACATTGGTCTATAACACGAGAACACGTCCCTCATTCTCCCTTGTTGGGTATGGTCAATGTGAATTAATAATAAAAACTTTTTTTAGTAATTCAATTTTACCTATTTCAATTTCAACAAGTGCTGTCGTGTTTCTCTCGAGCTATGACGGGCATTAGCAGGTTAGTCATTGTTATTGTTTTGTGCTACATGTAGCCTCTTTAGCTGGAAAACAAATCGTTACATTGTATTGCATGCACAGCAAGACCGTGCAATGCATGAATTGGTGACTGGATTGAAGCAGCAATGTAATCTAGTGTGTAAGAGCATTGCATCAACATTAAAATGACCAACACAGTACAATTGCAAAGAAAATACATGTCATCTCATGTCAACTATGGGCGCAGCCATGTTTGTCGTAAGGTCGTACGGCCACCACGGGGTACCCTCAAGAACTCCGAGGTAAAGGGGGCGTGCCTGGGTGAAATGCCTCAAGAAAGCTGGGTAATTTTACACCAACTCGGGCGGGGAATTTACGATACAAAAGGAAAGGGCCATGCCTCTATAGTATAGTATATATACTCTTTTGATCCCGTGAGGGAAATTTGGTCTCTGCATTTATCCCAATCCGTGAATTAGTGAAACACACAGTGAGGTGAAGCACACACTAATCCCAGCGCAGTAAGCTGCCTGCAACAACAGCGGCGCTCGGGGAGCAGTGAGGGGTTAAGTGCTTTGCTCAAGGGCACTTCAGCCGTGCCTATTGGTCGGGGTTCGAACCGGCAACCCTCCGGTTACAAGTCCGAAGCGCTAACCAGTAGGCCACGGCTGCCACAATCCATTTGGCTCTAACTACCTGAGTTGTACGTGCGAACGTGACGTAAGTGCCTGACTTGTAGTACTTTAGCGTTCGAGTTTGTCTTTGTGGGAAAGAACATGGACGCCACCAGGGCAGCAGCTGTGTCTCAGTAGTGTTGGGCGCTTGCCTAGAACACGAGAGCAAGCTTGTGGCTCATCTAAACAAGCTACGGGATGATTTACACTTGCATTCATATTCCAGCTTCATCACACTTACAATTTTAATTTCAAAAAGTGCTGTGCGTTTTTCTCGAGCCACGAGGGGGGCAGTAGCTATTGTTATTGTTAGCTACATTAGCCTCTTTAGCATACCAGCTCGAAAACAAAATGTTAAATTGTATTGCACGCACAGTAAGACCAGGCAATGCATAAATTGGTGACCGGATTAAAGCAGTAATGTAATCAAGTGTGTAAGAGCATTTAAAATCAACATTAAATCGACCAACGTAGTACAAATTCAAAGAAAATAAATCTCAACTTCAGCAATTAAGGGCGCAGCCATCTTTGTTTTAAACTGGTACGTTCAGCTCGGTGCACTATCAAGAGCACCGAGTCGGAAAGCTGATATTCCGACCAAAAGGGGGCGTGTCTCAGTGAAATGACGCGAGACAACTAGGAAATTTCACACTTTCCAACTCAGACGAGTCAAATGGATCACCCCATTAGGCACTTTATGGAGCTCAGCAGTTTTTCTGCAAAATATGTGGCTAGGTTTTGAAGGTTGCACACCAATGGCTGTATCCTGTCATCATTTCAATACAAGAGTTTATCAACCTCTGTCTATTATCCCATTGCTGAAACCTGACACACTCCAAACTTACTCAGAGAAAGGGTGTTGAGCACCAGTCCAGAGAGGGCCATTCCGCAGCCAAAACGGAAGAGGCAGAAGAGGGAGAAGGAGGTAGCAAAGGCAGTACATGTACCTGACACTGCCATCATGAGATAGGAGAATAGCAGCAAGTAACGCCTTCCAAATCTGTAGTCCAAAATAAAAATGTAGAAGAAGCATAAACAATATCCTATGCTTTGTACTGTCATGGGGAGAATAAAATTAGTTTTGTGTTAAATTATTTAGGCTATCAGATATAACCTGATGCACTTTTGCACAGTTCATTTTATAAATAATTAAATTGATTATTTAAAATCATTTAAATGATGCCATGTTTTTTCAAACAATTATTATCTGAAAATGCAATGAAATTTTGATGATAAATTGTTATACTTGTCTGAGAGTCCCCCAAATATAAGAGCACCGATGAGCACCCCTCCCATGTAAATGGTCTGTCCCATCTGTTTTAATGAGCGCAGGTCACAAACCAGATTCCACTGCAGACAAAGACAAGCGAAGTTTACAAGCCACATCAAGGTTAGTAAGCAAGTAACTTAAGTTCTTCCATACTCAAAAATTAAGATCTAAAGCAATACTCAGAATTACTGCATGGAAAAAGCTGAAAGTGTTCAACAAACTTTTATTAAAGGAACCATATGTAAGATCGTGGCCAAAACTGGTACTGCAATCACTTTCAAATTACTGTAGAGCGGTGTATCCCCCCCCCCCCTCCCCCCTGACTCGAGGTTGCCAACACGGATGCGGAAACACTACTGACTTTGTGATTACTAGATAGGTGGAGGGTGGCGCATCAGGCCAAAACGCAACATGACATGACAAAACACAACATCAGCATCAATTGAGGGCTGCAACTTCACTTTTTAAATGACAATATCCTAGCCAGACTACTGTTGTCAGTGATATAAGTATTTGAAATGCACATGATTTCTTAATGTCTAGTGACTTATCAGGGCCATTTTATGATTAATTGAAATACATTTCTTACATACGGTTCCTTTAAACTTAAACACGTTAATGAATATATCACTGTGACCATAATGTTACCTCTGAAATAATTGTAGAGCTTCTCTCTGTAAAGTCATATTCCCATCCATCCTGGCATCCCTGCACCTCCACGTCAGGAGTGTCTGCATAGGCGTCTTCCTCCTCAGCCTCCTCATCCGTCGCGTTCAAGAGGTCCCACTGCGGGGTGGCAAAGCGCTGGCATCGTGCTGGCTTGCCCTTATCGTCCAGGGGAACGGTGACACGCAGCACCTCTTCCCTGGTGAGCGTGCGAAGCGACAGGTTGGCCTGCGCGGTGCAGTGGTGTAACGGCACGGAGGCCACAAAGTTCTGCAGCAGGTTGTGGCTGGCCATCATCAGCACGGGCATGCAGAGGAGGCTAACGTGCATCACCTGGAAGCGGCCGGTGCTGCCCACCTGCTCTAGGAGTTCTCCAAACGCCATGCTTGGGCGGAGTGTCTGGCCTCAGTCACTTCTTTAGTCCGACAGCACACAGCAAAGCAGCAAGAACTGAGAAAACATAAACACAATGTTTCTTCCTGTATTTCTTCTCTGTCAGGATAATTTCTTTAGTCTGACAGCACACAGCAAAGCAGCAAGAACGGAGAAAACATAAACACAATCCTTTGTCACATGTTTCTTCCTATGCTTCTTCTCTGTCAGGATAATTTGTCCCTTTCAAGCTCATGCAGTTCTAATGAACTGTGCGGTATGTACGTCCCTGCTACATATTACAAATAATGTATAAGGACATCAAAGGAAATAAAAATGAAGTTGAGCTGGTGAATGGTCAATGAAATTGAGTTGAAACTGAGCTGGCCAATGAAGTTAAGTTTTTCCTCAGTCGCTTTGGTGCATTAAGGTCATTATTAAGCACAACAGTAAGTGCATTTCTATAAACAATTTGAGGAAACTACACCACACAGTTTTTATGACCAAGATCATCAAAGTGCCTATATCCATGTTGAAAATAACATTATCAACAATGCTGCTTACACAATGTTAGCCTAGAAATCTAGACGCGCCCCTAGCGGCAGCTGCCAGGGCTAGTCTAGCAACTCCCCGTTGGCTTGTGAGCTCCAGAAATCGAAACTTAATCAGGCATTGAAATCGTGTATAGAGTCGTTTGGTGGGCTTAACATAATGATTGATGGCAGAGTTGCAACGGTTTGGCTTGAATTCCCTGCTACTTGAAAACAAATATCCTATTGCGTCCTATTGCGTGCAGAGGGAATTTGAAATACAACTGATTATCCCGCCCCTCGGACTGAGCACTGCGAACGGTGAGTGCCCAGACCCTACATTTTAAGTCTGGCTCGCCAGGCTAACACAATGTGGGAGATTGTAAGACATTAGACAGAATTCAAAATTTACTGTATACTTTTACAGTACTGTTTTGCAGTTTGTTGTCAGACCATGTCATTCATCCATATGCATGTTATACAGTATAGCAGATCTGTCCAAAGAAGTGTAAAAGAAAAGGAAGAATTATGCTTGACAGATTGTAAAGACAACTGGTTCAATACTTTTGAACATATTTGCACATTTACATGTATTTATTTAGCAGACTTTTGTATCCGAAGTGATTTACAGAAATGAAAAATACAATTTAAAATACAGTGTAGAGCAGACCTTCTGTATGAATTACTAGTGTTATATACTGTATCAGAGCTATTAGTCCAGTAGATAACTGGTCCGGGAAGTAGCGCAGGGACCAGATAACGAACCCCCCACCCCCCAAATCACGTGCGCTGTCTTATCTCTCTCCTGCGCAAACAAAATGTGTGCATTCCAAATAGCCTCATGCGTAATTCTGCTTCATAAAGTTGAACAAATGCATGTGGTTATTTTACAGAAAAATATAAATAGTCATGCATTTTGGATTCCCAAGAGTCAAAGCTTTAAAATGGTGTAAAACATTACTATGCTACATAGCAATATGTAAAAGATTTATTTTACCCGCCGGCGAGACACTGAAGATTATGTGGTAGACTAGCTAGCTAGACATTTTCTGTTTGCAATTAAAAGTGATATATGAGCCTGATAGCCACCTATCTGGGTGGAATGTGTTTCAATCGGCATATACTGTGTTTCATGTAAAATTCTTAGTTTAAGGGAAACGAATTATTGAAGACTTCAAGACTCACCTGTCCCATTACACAAAGGCAAAGACCACATTATATGTTTATCCATTTTCCAAATCACAGTGAGTACAGCCAAAATGTCAAAATGCCCTGGCTCTCACAGTTTATAACGGGTCAGTAGGTTAAAGGGAACAGGATAACTGCGCAATCTCCTCCAGCCTCGTCTTTATTGTCTTCATGATTTCCTTTTAAAAGTTTCTTATATTAAAAAGTAGATATCAATTATCAACCATTACAAGCCAGTCAAAACCGTTCACTCTCTCTATCCCTCTCAGACGCACTCCCAATTAAATGGAGCAACTTTCAAGTCAGATCTGCCGAGAGTAAAGTATTATCCTTATGTAGCCTAACATGCTTTAACATTGACATTGTAACATTCTCTAGGAAGAGTGAAAAGCAGTTTACAGTAAAGCTAACCAAAGCGTCGTCTATCGCAGGAAAATAATTGCGAGCAGCCTATGATAAGCTCGGCGGGCCAGTTTAAAGTGCGTGGCGGGCCGGATTCGGTCTGTGGGCCGTATAGTTTGCCTTCCTTTTGGCTAGAGGGAACCGGATAACTCCGCAATCTTCTCCAGCGTCGTCTTTGTTGCCTTCATGATTTATTTTCTTATATTAAAAAGTAGCTATCAATTATCAAAAATGACAAGCCAGCCAGAACATGCCATGATGCGACTCTATCATGTGTGCTCAGACTCGTTCCCAATTAATGGAGTAGCACTTTCAAGTTAGATCTTAATAGAGATTGAGAGAGAACCCGAAAAGTGTTATGTAACATGCTGTTGGTGCATATTGTCATTGTAAACATTCTCTAAGAAGATTTAAAAATCAGTCTACAGTAGGCTAAAGCTATTTATTGGCTACATTTTGGTGTCCCCTCTGTCTCTTGGTGCCGTACGCACAGTGCCTGATGCGCGTGGTGGTAGCGGCGGTACTGCCTCTGGAAATAGCCTACTTGAACTCTCAAACCTTTACGTACAATAACACACAAAGGCTATATTAATCAGATTATTTTAACGCATGACATGCCTGCTATTAGGCTACTTAGGATTCCCCTCACAATGTCAGAGAGCGTGGCAAAAATTGGACAAATTGCAATCAAAACCAGAGAACTGGACTGTCCGGGTAAAATATTATTTATAAGACAAATCTTACCTTTGGAGATTTCTTTAAACAAATGTTGCTGGGATGTACTTCAACAGAAGTTCCATATCAAGAACAGGTCACGTAAATATCAAATACATATCTCAGACGTGAACTTGTCTCTTTCATGCACATAGATTGCCCCTATAGCCTCTGTAGCCTGGTTGCTTGACGCCAGAAATGCGAAGAGAACGTAATAATACAAAATGTGATGTCAAAACTATTGTAAAACCGTGAGGTAGCCTACTGAGAGCTTATGAAGTGTTTGGTAATCAGCTTTTACATTCCGCTGGCTTTGCTAAGGGAATGCAGTTCTTCTGAAGGATGGATTTAATTGAGTTCAACGCAGCAACCCCTCTGATTGAAGAGAAGACTTTTAACTGTAAAGAAAGTCAAATCATAACCATGCTTCTGTCCATCACACACAACATGGATATGCACTCTGAGACCCTAGTTTCTTGGTCTACAGTAGGCAAATGCTTCAGTGATTTGTATCACTCTTGTGGGAGGTAATGTAGGCGGGTGAAAAGAGTGGGTTTATTTAGAATGAGGGAGTTGAAATCGTAAATGTGTTTATTTTATTACTTAACGCTGTTGCTTTGTCATGGCCTACTTTATTTTTGCGAGATCAAGGCAAACAATGACTGTCAAAATATCATAAAACTCGGTAGAATAGTAACCACAAGTATAGCATTGCAAGAGCCCACTATCTTTGCCTCGTACTGTTTCAAAGTGCAAACCTGAGTTCTTCAGGAAAATTGACATGAACTAAACTTAAAAGGCCTCCTATAACATTTAGAGACTTATTGATAGAAAAATTCCATCTTGATTAGCAGGTTAACATGACTTCACCAGGCAGAATCAATCCCAACAACCACCTTTGGAGTTCAAATTAGCTGTTTTAGACATATTTCTCTACAAGACATCCCCACGTGGTCCCTTCTTTCATTTGTTTCAAATGTCAGTCCTGATGACCTTTCTCTCTCTCTCAACAGCTGTGTATATACACCAGCCTCAGTAAGCATCAAGCTCACTCTGGATTCCTGAGAAGAGTTGTGAAAATGATATCAAATCAGATGCAATGGTTTAGATCAGTAGTTACCAAAGTGCATTTATTTTTCTCATTGTCTCTTTTCTTAATGGTAGAAGCCTGCCATGAAAAGCTTGAAAACTACACAGTGAATTGAAACTACTGGGACACAAGGCAGTAATCATAATATACTTTGAGGGGGACATATCATAGGGGGACCCCTCAATACCACTATATACAATATTGGATTGATTACCTTCATCATGAATATGGCCTAAAATAGCCTTGTTATCAAATAATGCATATACTTATCATTTAAATATTCAACAGCGAAGAAAGAAACATATCGTTTTATAATGCAAGAGGGAGACAACAGAGAGAAGGGACTTCATTAGAGGTCAAGAAAAGAAGAGAGTTTTGGGGTCTTCCCAAGTATATTTCCCAAGTCTTTATAAATGCACTGCAGGTGACCCTTCACATTTAAAGATTATTTACCATAGGCTCTCCTTTAGGCTGTCCCTTTCTTTCTCTCTGGAATAAGATGTTTCGGTCAAAATTAAACAAAGCATCCACACACACATTAAATGTTAACTATATATACAACATTTTGTTGTAAATGACTTCCTTCCTGTCAATGCTAACGTGTCATCATACAGATGCAATCTAAAAACAGAGCAAACATAGCCTAGTCTCTACTCTGTCAACAGACAGTGCATCTGTTTGTAGTCTGCCTTCTTTGTTTATGTGTTTATCTCTCATCATTTGTGGTATTTATTTGGTGCATGCCTTCTCATGGGCACAGACCAGTCACTCATCAGCCAATCACTGTGATCAATCACTGCCTGTGCAAGAATTGACAACCATAGCAACAGAGCCTCTATCTTATCTTGTGAGCTAGTCAGCAGATTTTTGAACAGCTTTTAAGAAAAAACTGTTAGTCCTAAAACTAAAACTATTGAGGTAAGCTTTTGGTTTTTGCAGTGACTTAAATGAGATAAGACATTGAATGAGACATTGTTTCTTATGAAGGCTCGTCTGGGACATTATTCAGAACTAGCTTGCATATACATTATGTGTGTGTGAGAGGATGTTTTTCAATGGTGTATATACGTGCATTTTACTAGTGTGTGTGTGAGAGCATTTCAATAGTGTATGTAAAAGGTTTCACCAGTGTTTATGAGAGGTTTTCAGTTGTGTATGTAATCGTATCATTTCAGTTGTTTTCAGTTGTTTGTGTGAAAGCTTTTCATTGGTATGTGAGTGAGGTTTTCACTGTAGTGTGTGAATGAGTTTGGTTTTACATGTGTATATGCAAGCTAGTTCTGAATAATGTCCCAAACAGCCCCTCATAGTTTCTGTCTTAATACACACACACACACACACACACACACAAACACATTTACAGGTCATCCCCATTATACATGTCCCTCCCATGCAGTAAATGTTTTCATGCAGTCAGTGCGTGGTATATGGATGGGTTGGATATATTTGGTTCCCCTCAATGTTGACTCTATAGCTGCGGCCTTGCTGGGACATGACATGCAAAAGGACCCTAGTTAATATACAGAAATGGTTACACAATACACATCTATGTTAAGAGGCACAGTAAAAGCACAGGCATAATAAAGAGTGATTTAGCCAAGCGGGGTTATTTCCCCTCACAGTTGGCTCTGAGGAATTTGTTCTGTTTGACCAGGGGAACAGCATGAGATGCCAGTACAGAAGACTCAGTGGACTCACTCAGAAGAACCCAGAGAACTCTCTCTTTCTCTCTTGCTCTCCACAAACCGGTTTAATTAGTCAAAGGTGATGGCCTGCAGCCAGGTGGCAAAGCATGGCACTCGGGCTGTCTGCGCCGTGCCCAGCCCTGGAGACAGCCTCACAGCCTTGCAGACACTCGGGGGGGGATTTTGCATTTGTCACGCACAAGGGGCAAGGATCCAGAACAGACCGACTGTGCTCTCTAACCAGCACAAGAGACAGGTGACCCATTTAAAAAGGCTATCCTCAATGTTTTACAACCATAGTACTGTAATGCAGATAGTGGACTGAACGCTTATCTCACAGGGTCTGTTCAGGTTAATGTGTGTATGATTGTGGTTCACGTGTCAGGATATTTGAGTAGACGTGTTGTTCGTTGGATGGAAACAAATTAGCCTGGTTAATGTCAATTAAGATTGAGGGTCGGTCTGGAAAGCCTTCATTCACCAGCAGTGAAATTAAACTTAAATTGTTGCATTAAACTCTTACCAAATTGTTTCAAAGTGCAGAAATCAAATATTTCTTGTAAACAAAGGTTTTGAATACAGTTGCTTACTCAATTCCAAGGAAAATACACATTCATATCTGTTTAATGCTGTCACCATCAGTCCATGCTGAATCTGCCATTGTGATTGGTTTCTAGGTTTTTGGAAAACTGGAAATGGGTGTCAATGGCCTCCTTGCCAGACTGACCTGTGGTGTGTTACCTGTGAAAACTACGGAGGTTAGCTTTTTACTAACATGGTACGATGCATTGTTCAGCTAACCAACATCAAAATTATGACTGTTTCTCCAAAACCGTCATACTAACAGTACTTTGTAAGTTTGAAGTTTTGGGGCAGCTGTGGCCTACTGGTTAGTGCTTGTACACCGGAGGGTTGCCGGTTTGAACCCCGACCAGTAGGCGCGGCTGAAGTGCCCTTGAGCAAGGCACCTAACCCCTCACTGCTCCCCGAGCGCCGCTGCTGTTGCAGGCAGCTCACTGCGCCGGGATTAGTGTGTGGTTCACCTCACTGTGTGTTCACTGTGTGCTGAGTGTGTTTCACTAATTCACGGATTGGGATAAATGCAGAGACCAAATTTCCCTCACGGGATCAAAAGAGTATATATACTTATACTGAACCATGATCGTTTTCATACTTCAGTAGTCAGGACTAAGGTAGTTAATGATGTATAGTAGCTCGTGGACCGGCACACCTGCAAATAACAGAGACTTTATGATGGACTACATTTCATACGTTTTATCTGTGAATTATCTGTTTTTTTATTCCTGGGTTATAACGTTAATCCATTGGTTCACACAGGCTGACCTTGTAAATCAATGACTGCTTTGAATGAACTTTTAAACACGTCTAAATCAGATGTACAGATGAAACAGTTGTATCCTCTATAGTTGGTAACCCTCTATTCACTCTTGTATGCTCTCAGCTCTGTGGCGATGTTGACGCTGATGATACGGTGTGCAGCATATGACAGTTACTTGTCACTTTGTCCAAGAGGTTCGAATCGAGGTTGAAGTAGAGATTTTGACTACAAGATTTTCACCATTGTTTACCTATAAGTCTATCTATTGTGCAGACCATATACAACCTCTGGCAAAAGCTAGATGTACCGCAAAACGGTACAAAACATGACCGCCGCTCAGTCCTGTACATTCTCTCCGCAAAAATAAATCACGCTTGTCAATTTGTCTCCATCCCCACTCTTGCAACTTTTGTGTATGGAAATGAGTGTGTGCATAGTGTGTTAAATTAGCCATGAGTGTGTGCATAGGGGGGTTAAATTAGCACTAAGACTGCCTTCTTTCACCTCCGCAACATTGCCCGCTTCTGACCCTTCCTCCGTTAGTGATGCACAGACCTTGGGTTTGAGAAAGGCGCTATATAAAATAAACGTATTATTATTATTAGCCAATTGCTTTTTGCCTAGTTATTAAATGAGCTTTAGTTATACTTTAGACTTTCCACTTTGCCTACCATTTAAATTAGGTTCATATGATTTTGCATGGCTTTCAATAGCATTGCAATGGACATCACAATACCTTTGTTTATTATTTTATTTGTTTACAGTAGTTTAATACAAGTTTCTTGAAAAATAAACAACACTTCAGTTGGGCATAAGTTTTTAGGTGTTTCTGACCCTGGTGAGAGTAATGCCTGTGTTCAAACAAGGTTCCCAAGCTTCCAAAAAAACAGATTACAATACATTCATACAAAAACATCTCGTTCATATGGGGTAAACTGATCAGAGTAAGACACACTCTTCAAAAGGGTACATACAAGACAGTGGTCTACCCACCTGACTATGTGACTTCATTAAGGATCTAATATCATGAGTAACACCAGACTGTCTTGCTTTTGTGATGTTATTTATTGTTCGTCATAAACTGGAAAGATGGTGAAATGTATCCATTTTTCTTGGTGGCTCTGTTACTATTGGACATACAGTATAGCTTCTAGCATGTCTGGGCTGAGGGTGAGTCTAAAGCGTAAGTGCGTGGCTGTATACTTGACAATAGCAGAGGACACAGCAGTGTAGGCTTTCATTTAGAACTTAAGACACTTCCTCCATAAACTTCATTAACACCGTTTTTCTCTCAGATGTTCAATTTAAATCTCCTCACAATTCCAACGTGCTGTGCTTGACATGAGACTCTTGAGAGCAAGGCATTTACTTAGGGTCATCTGGAGCCGCGATCTTTTCCAACGTGGGCTCCATGCCCCAGATCTCACGGGCATACTGGGCAATGGTGCGGTCACTGGAGAACTTGCCACTGCCAGCGATGTTATAGATCGCCTTCTTGGTCCATTCCTTGGAGTTCTGCAGAGAGTCATGGTAGGGACAGCAAAAAAACATGAGAAATTAAAATATATAAAGAGAGAGAGAGAGAGAGAGAGAGAGAGAGAGAGAGAGAGAGAGAGAGAAATACAATCTCACACTAACCTTGTAGAGAGCACTGACTTTTTCCTGGCATTTGATGTAGTCTTCATAGTCAGCAAACACCTTGAATCTGTGCATCAAATAAACATGGGACTGATCAGATACTGGGTAATCTAACTGGATACAATTAGCAAAGGGAATCATCTATTACGGTAATCTTGTGTGTGTAAAAATTAAAAATAAAAATTAAAATTAAAATCAGACCCCAGGATTGTGAGTTAGGTTACAATGTGTAAAAATGTTTCTGACTATCTACTGGATCATTGGATTAATTAATTTAACTGGATGCAAAATAAATCATCCATAAGCATAATCAGATGTGTGTACAGGGCTAGGGCAGTGGGTTGAACATGTGTGCATTTGTATGTGTGTGTGTGTGTGTTTAAATCATACCCACAGATTCTGAGTAGGTTACAATGTGTCCAGTTTGTTTGGCTCAGTACCTGTCATTGTGCATCAGTAGGTTGACAATGTCCTTGAAGAGATCAGGCTCCTTGGGGCTGAAGAAACCACCGGCGATCTGGTCAATGGCTTGTTTCAGTTCTGGAAGGCGGTTGTAGTAGTCATAGGCATTGTAACTGTATGGAACAATAATGACACTTTAGCAGCTAGTCAATTTCTTCATGAAAGCCCATCTACTGTACCTTCAGTGTTATTGCTGATTCAAAGCAATACGAAATGTGACCACCAGATGGCAGCAAAGTGCAACACTACTGCTGTGGGAGCTTGAGGAACACTCACTTACAGTTTTTCTCAATCGCTTTGGTGCTTTTTTCAGATCAGAATGAAAATTCTCATAACTATTAGTTCAACCTCCACAACATTTAGTCATTTGTGCACATCATAGTAGCAATTTCTCCTTCCTCTGAACAAATTGCAAATGCTTTTGGACATGTATCAGTTGCTTTCATACAATTCTCTGCTGTTTTTTAACATTATCATTTGCTTATGTCATGTCAGTCAAAATGAACTATACTTATGGATACTGAATAGTCGTTCCCTATAAAACTAATAGTCTTCATTTCATTGCTTGAGTCATTACAAACAAAATTGTTGAACTAGTTATCAAATTCTGTCACAATGTTGTAGAATTGCAAAGAGCATACAGTAAAAATGTACGTATTCAGTGTCTTGTACTCAATTACTCCCCTAACTACAGCAATGTGTAACTTTACTGTAGTTTTCAAATGGCTGTACAAGTACTGTATAGTGCTGTCTTGAGCATGTTCAGGTAGTGTCACCGAGTTCTGCCCCACAAGGATGAAACAGACTGAGCGGTGATCATATTTTGAGCCGCTTTGCGGTACATCTAGTTTTGAAATCTACAGGCTTTAGAAATCTAACTACTGAAAAGGCACGACCACCAACAGCATAGAAGGCACTGATGAAAGGGTGCTAATTCGTGACTTTAGCTGAAATAGTTGGTGATGATGTCAATCTGTATACCTTTTTTTATATACATTTTTGTGGGGTTGTCTCACCCAGATCATATGTCATGAAAATTGATTTAAAGAACATAGCAACGCTATTTGCTTGTTAAAAATAACCTCAGAAGTAGCGAGTCGTTGCATACATAAGGGATAATGTATAGAACGCCGGTCATTATCGGGAAATAGGTTCAGACAGGGTGAACCGGACCCCGGCGCGCATGACAGTGGTCTGTTATACTTAGCAACGGTCTGTTATCGAGAAATATCAGACCACCGAACGTTGGGAAGGCCCATTCAAGTGAACGGAGCAATCTTCAGCATTATGAAGAGCCGTGTAATAATGTATATTTAACAGATGGAATGTTCTAGTGAGTAACACGCAGGCGTACTGCGTTCTCTGTAGCATATGGGCGTCTGTATTTCCAACTCACCCCGTCTTGTCCATCGCTTCCACTTCGTCAACTCTCATGCCAAAGATGAAGATGTTGTCCATGCCAGCCTCCTCTGCCATCTCTACGTTGGCGCCATCCATAGTGCCAATGGTGAGGGCACCGTTCAGCATGAACTTCATGTTGCCGGTGCCAGATGCCTCTGTGCCCGCAGTGGAGATCTGCTCTGAGAGGTCGGCGGCAGGAACGGCTGGATGGAAAGGAGAACAGTGAACACTTTTAAAAGGTTTGCTCTTTCACTCACAACGTTATTCATGCAGGTACTCTGTGAGTCAGATCCGCTCCATAGAACTTCATGGGTTCTTTCTTGGCCCATGCTAACAAACAAACAAACAAACAAACAAACAAACAAACAAACAAACAAACGGGCAATATTTGAAACTATTATTTTTAACTATGTAGTGTTCATATACTGTAAGTTGCTTTGGAGAAAAGCGGCAAATACCATGACCATAACCATAACATGACCATAACACATAAGGGTGAAAACATAACCACCTTGACAATAAATAACATAGTCATAGTCATAGTCAAGTTTATTTATATAGCACAATTTAAAACAAACAAAAAAAATAACAGAGCCATGTACCTTTCTCAGCAAGAGTGACTCTGTAGTTCTCCAGGAAGATGACCTTCAGGCGGTCGCCCACAACAGGGTCATGATTGACTATCTCACCAATGGCAGTGATGAGACGGATGATCATCTTAGCGGTGTGGTAGCCAGGTGCAGCCTGACACAAGCAAAGAAAATAGAACTTGTTAGACAAAGAGATGAAAAAGAGATGTAAGATCTCAACGGGACTCACAAGGTAAAATAAAGGATAAATAAAAAACGAAATATTTATTGCCACCCCTAATAAAGTTGGCTAAAAAAGCTGGTATAAAATATAACCGTGTGGTATTTATCTTAATCCCACAATGAGAAGAAATGACCTCCATGCTCAGTGCAAATGTGACCTCTGTGCTAATAGATTATTTACAAGGCATGCCAGGAAAAAGCGTTTTCTGTCATTTACAGGTTTTCTCAGTCGCTTTGGTGCTTTTTTCAGATCAGAATGAAAATTCTCATAACTATTAGTTCAACCTCCACAACATTTAGTCATTTGTGCACATCATAGTAGCAATTTCTCCTTCCTCTGAACAAATTGCAAATGCTTTTGGACATGTATCAGTTGCTTTCATACAATTCTCTGCTGTTTTTTAACATTATCATTTGCTTATGTCATGTCAGTCAAAATGAACTATACTTATGGATACTGAATAGTCGTTCCCAATAAAACTAAAAGTCTTCATTTCATTGCTTGAGTCATTACATACAAAATTGGTGAACTAGTTATCAAATTCTGTCACAATGCTGTAGAATTGCAAAGAGCATACAGTAAAAATGTACGTATTCAGTGTCTTGTACTCACTGTGTGTAATGTGTAACTTTACTGTAGTTTTCAAATGGCTGTACAAGTACTGTATAGTTCTGTCTTGAGCATATTCAGGTAGTGTCACCGAGTTCTGACCTTTTTTTGCATTGGAAAACACTGAGAGAACTGTCATAATGAAAACATGACAAAGCCATTTGACTATCTTGTTCATAGACGATGGTGTCAAGACTTCTCATTTTGATGACACTGACAGTTTCATTGACATGAATACCTGCTTTTGTGGAATGGACTATCCATTTTGAGCAAGTGACGTGCTTTTGCAGGTCATCCACCAGGTTTTGCCGTTTGCACTAATTGTTTTGAGAAATGCACTAACTGCTGTGCAAATGTTAATAGTGATGTGAGAATAGTACCAAAGCGACTGAGAAAAACTGTAATTACACATGTAAATTATTGGAGTTATTGAATCTTGAATGCTACAGGGACATTGCCTGAATTGTGTTCTACAGTCAGATGAAATGAAAATGACTATATACAGCCTAATGAGATGGTGGAGGGTCTGTGATATTGTGGGGCTGTTATTCCAAAGGTCATTGGAACCTCAACTCCAAGATAAAGAAAAATATAAGTGGGTGAAACACATGTCCAAATCAACACAAACATGGTTTACAAAATGAAGTTTCTGCCATGGCCATTTCAGTCTCTCTGAACTCCATAGAAAAACAGTGCCAAAGAGAAAAATGCACAAGTGAGGACCTAGGAACGATCTGGAGAGATTTTGTACAGAGGAATGGCCTCAAACCCCCTGCTTTAGGTGGGGATCACATTGGCCAGAGGCAAGCGGCAAGTGTATCGTAGCGCTCAGACCATAATAAGTTCTATCTCGTTACTAAGTAACACAAACGGTTTGCGTTAACTGACAATTGAATACTCTCGCGATGGCATATGTCATACATATGTATGTATTTCTTTATTAGATATCTTTGTTTCTCACAACAAAGTTGCTTCCCTTCAAGGTTGGATTTTTCCAAGGAAAATTGTCAACAGTTCATTCTTTTGCTAATTCTTTTCACTCAAGTTTACCAGGGGTGCCAATAAATGAGGAGTGTGTTGTATGTTTTGTTAAATGTAACTAATATAAAAAACTTATATCTCACTAATATGTCAAAATGTGCTTAACAAAAACAAGACAAAACAGGAGTTTTTCTACCTAAACTATTGAGAGACTTTCTCCATCTATTTTTTTGTTTAATTATGGTGGCAGTTGTTTTCATCACACAATAAGTATTATTTGTTATACTTTTTTATACAACTGAAGTTCAAGAAAATAAATCTAGCAAAAGGCTGGTAAATTACTAAAATTCAACTGCAATGTCACACAAAAATTACAATATGCTGAGAGCTAAAGGCAAAGTGTCTTTTCAAAATTATTTTTCACGTGAATGTTTCAATTCATTCCATTTCACGACTATCTATTTTGTCAGTCTACTCCTGTGAAACAAGCAAAAGTTAGGTAGAGCACCTTTCCGCCGATCATGATAGTTCTGGGTGTCCATTGCTTATTGGGCTCTTTCTTGATACCTTTGGAGGATATCAGTAATAATCAATCAATACTCAAGGCTGTTCATTAATCATTAGAAATCAGTAGTAATCAATCAATAATCAAGGCTGTTCATTAATCATTAGAGATCAGTAATAATCAATCAATAATCAAGGCTGTTCATTAATCATTAGCATCAGACTAAACGCTCAATGCTTGGCTAGATGAAGATGAGTGGATTGCTCACGGTTGTAGAAGGTAATGATGTGCAGGCAGTTCAACAGCTGTCTCTTGTACTCGTGGATTCTCTTGACTTGGATGTCAAACATGGAGTTAGGGTTGATCTTCACCTTGTAGTGCTCCTCGAGGTGTGCGGCAAACTTCATTTTGTTCTCCTACGAGGGTGACAAAGAGGTGTGGTGCTTTATTAATCTATTTACTAGAACTTACTGACTGGTAATTACGTCCAAACTCACCTGAGAACATGAGAATTCCTGAGGACCTTTACCTGTTTGACTTTGGCAATGTCACGGATGAATGCCTCATCATTGATAAATTTCTCAAGTTTTCTCAACTGGCCAAGATCACGGATGTATTCTTCTCCAATTTTCTGACGTTCACAAACCAAACAAATATTACTATACAGCATTTCCTCCAACAAATAAACATTATTTTAAAAATGAGACCCTCACCTCTGCAATGATTTCCGCAAGAGAAGGGTTACACATGACCAGCCAGCGGCGGGGAGTGATGCCATTGGTCTTGTTCTGGAACTTTTGGGGATCCATCTCATAGAAGTCCTTAAACCTGAGCAGATGGTACCAACATTACCAACATTAAAGACTTTTCTCCACCGTCATCAGTGTCCTCATGACTAGGGTTGGGTGCTGAACTTGGTACTTTTAATCGTTTGTGTGTGTGTAATGATATAATGGGTGTAATGGTGTGTGTGTGTGTGTGTGTGTGTGTGTGTGTGTGTGTGTGTGTGTGTGTGTGTGCGTTTGTGTGTGTGTGTGTGTGTGTGTGTGTCTGTTTGCACATACACAGATGCTTTGATGATGTCAGAGTGAATGCGGGCCACTCCATTGACTGCATGGGACCCGACGATGCACAAGTGAGCCATATTTACTCTCTTCTGACCTCCTTCCTCAATCAGAGACATACGCCTCAGGCGCTCAACGTCGCCAGGGAACTTGGCTGCAACGCGCTGAAGAGTACAATGGAAATGTTGGAATCATTTCAACTGCTGTTGACTGCTCTTAAAGCTCTAGAAATATGGGCCTATTTCACATTCTGGACTTATAGGCCATATATAAGAAACTACTGTAAATTATATGTGAAGTCTTACACTACACCATGTTCTCCTCTTTGTTTTGGCTGTGTGCAGTAACACAGACTCACCTCCATATGGCGCCTGTTGATCTCATAGACGATCTCAAGGTGGCGAGGCAGCAGGTTTTGGAACAGATCAATGGGCCAGCGCTCCAGGGCCTCGGGCAGGACTGTATGATTAGTGTAGGCACATGTTTTCACACAGATATCCCAGGCCTGACCAAATAAACATACACACACACACACACACAGAACCAAATTTAACATCAAGGATTGAATCGAAATCGCTTTCTGCATGGCAAAATAATACTACAGCTGGAGGTACCTCCAAAAGGTCTCATCATAAAACAGGTCTAACACTGTGCTACAAGTCTTAAGCAGTTCTCACCTTCTCCCAGGGCAACTTCTCCTCATCCACCAACACCCTTATCAGCTCGGGGATGGCGAGGGCTGGGTGAGTATCATTCAGCTGGATGGCCACCTGCACATGGAGAGGCACAGGAGAGCATGAGAGAGTGCAGCGCAGACTCAGAGCAGAGTTTGGTGCTCAGTCGACTTTAACAAATATGCACAGCTCGCTACTGTCTCTTAGGCTGATGAGTGGGAGCCAACTAATGAAGCTCATTGGTCAGCCATCCATCCACATAATTTATTATGTAACTTTGTTTACATGAATGACGGAACGCATGACAGAACAATGGTTCTACATGGTAACAAAGGATATAAATGCATGTATGCACATGTATATCACACACACACACACAGACACACAGACAAACATAACAATAGCTGTGATTGTCATCTATTTCAAAGACATCAGGGCAGAGAAAGTTGCTACTACTACGGTCAATGAGTAATCTTGTGAAAAAAATATATAATGTCCGCAACACTGCTTTAGACTCCCATATTTAATGTACAAAGGCAACGTTTCGACCCTGCTGGGTCTTCTTCAGGCAAATGGTGAGTGAGTAATCTTACCTTTTTAGGCAGCTCAGCGAAGTCAGTGCGCACAATATCCCTAGAGCCAAACTTGGAGGCCTTGAAACGGCGAATAATGTCCTGCAGGGTGGCAGACACCACAAAGTACTCCTGCTTCAGACGCAGCTCCTTCCCTTCAAAGAACTGGAACAGGACAGACATGTGTTACATTATTTAAAATGCTACTACGACATCTTGTCTGTGTATGATTTATATCAAAACAGGAGAGAGAGAGATAGAGAGAGTGTGTGTGTGCAAGCATGACAAGTCTTACGTTGTCATTTGGGTACAGGACACGGGAGATATTCTCTGCCACATTTCTGTCCAACACAGCCTGAATGTAACCACCAACATTGACTATTCAATAAAAAAGCAAACAATATCACATGTCAGTTTACAGCACAATGGACCATATATATATATATATAGTATATATACTGTATGGATTCTTTGCAAGCCCCCTTTTCATGCACTAAACATTTCAGATATACACAGGACAGGTTAGGACAGAATCATTGAGATATATGTAAGGGATTTCCCACAGTGGATGATCAACAACCAAGCTTACTTAACATTACACAACACGGGTCAGGTGATGTGTGGCCTATCCGAGCTTAAAATGTTTGCATAATGTGTGATTCATTTTATGGACCCTGAAATATGCAATTGAAAGAGCTATGCAGTAATCTCAGTAAGAAGCAGTGAAATTAACTATATGCCGAGTCCAATCCAATCCAATGTATAATAATAATAATGATAATAATAATAATACAATAACAGTAATATAAAAACACAAATTTTAATAATGCCTGACATTGTTATCCATAAGCATACCATTCATGTTCACTTAACATGACTGGTGTGGTTAATTAATTAAATTATGAATTATTAATCTAATTAACCTAGGTTAGTAGCCTCATCAGGACTAAGGTGTGATTTCACTTTGTTAAGGATAGCACTTGAACTGCTGCTCTAAGAGTGCCGACAGAAAGGGAATATTAGCACATCCAGACAGATAGAGCTGTCATGACTCTGCCTCTCTCATCATCCCCTTCATAAACATTACAAACTGCCTTTCTGGGGAGCTCTTTATTCTTCACCAAACAGCCAAAACGCCTTAAATCACATATTTTAGAATGTTTAGAGGTATATCAACAACTCTGAAGTCAATTCTAGTTTGTAAGCCGCCCATTTAGCAATTTGATTAGTTTCCAACCTGTGAGAGTCAGACAGGCAGCTCTATTCTGACTGGCCGTTTGAGAGGCCTTACTACTGAGATGAATATTGCAAGGTACCTTATTGTACTCTCAACATGCGCTGAAGCAGAACAACACAGCACACTCCACACTTTCAGCCGGCCTACACATGCAGCCAACCGCATGCCCCACAAAGCTGGGTTATGCTGGGCTCAGAAATGAATATGGATCAGCATCCTTAGGATCAGCTATGGGACAGCATAGCACAAATATTAAGAAAATGAAGTTAGTTTAAATTCAAAATTAATAAGAGACATTCACATGTGCGCACACACACACACACACACAAACACACGCACACACACAAACACACACGCACACACACACACATACTTTGATCTGACACAGAAAATACATGCCAGTCACAGAAATCTGGGATTAACACACATGTGTTTGTTTAAATAACATGTCTGCATAGATATTAACTCACAGTCTTTCAGGTTGAAATCACAGGGAGCCTTGGCAGACCACAGACGCATGGTGTTCACAATATTGTTCCTGTATCCTGGTACAGGGGTGTCGTATGGCAAGGCCAACACCACCTGTCAGTATGGCAGAAGAGCATGGGTCTTAATCCTCTTATTACTACACTCCCACAGTATGCCCTTCAACAGTCATTCTGTAAATGTGCATTCATAATGATAATAATAATTATTAATAATGTTCATGCTTTCGTGACTTCACCTGGGTGTCGACCCATTTCACACCATCAGGAGTGTGCTCTGTCCTGCCAAAGAAGTGCACTGGCCTCATGTATTCTGGACGAGCTTTCTCCCAAGGGTTGCCATAACGAAGCCAGTCATCGGCCTCCTCAACCTATCAGTTATGGGATGGATGAGCCAATCATGGTTCAAACCAGCAGTACAAAACGGCACGTTGTAGAAAGTCGGTCACAACTTACCTGCCAGCCATTATGAATTTTCTGGTTGAAAATTCCAAACTCATAACGGATACCATAGCCATAAGCAGCCAAACCCAGGGACGCCATGGAGTCAAGGAAGCAAGCTGAAAACAGACGAGGCAGTAAAAACCACATCAGTGGAAGCACTCACTCTCTTGTGTGTAAAATAACCAAAATGAACTAAACAGCAATTATCAGTTTACACTTCTCACCTCTTCGCTTTGCATAAAGAACTCAACTTACCAGCCAGTCTACCCAAGCCACCGTTTCCAAGACCAGCATCCTCCTCCAATTCCTGCAACTCCTCCATCTCCAAACCAAGCTGTAAAACCATTTCAGAGTTCTCATGAAAGCCCTCTACCCCCTGGCCAGTGGCCACTGTTACATCATTTGACGACAGGAGACATGTTGGGGATGCTCACCTGGTACATGGCCTCATCACAAGCATTCTCCAGTGCAAGGTTCACCATGGTGTTCTGCAGTGTGCGGCCCATGTAAAACTCCAGGGAGATGTAGTAGACACGCTAATGGGGATGAGGAAAGAGGAGAAAGAATTTCATGAGGCCTCACACACCATCACTACCACACAACATCAGCAGTCCACCCCCCCCACCCCACCCCCTGTGTGCAACATGCAAAAGTAACTGTCAGGCATTGAGTTTCCTAATTAGGTAATTCAACTGAACCATGTGGACATTTTAGCTTATTTCATATCCTCAGATATGAATTACATTTAGTGATAACTAACTCTGTTTACGACATAAATTAAAAATTATTTATTGTATTAGCGTAAATAGGTTTGCACGTGCCTGTCTTGGTCCAGTTCTTTTTAGTGATAACTACAAAGCAGCTAACTTTAGAATAAAAACAATTACCTATTGAGGAGGATATTTCTACATTAGTTTCCTGAAAAACATGATAAATTGCATATAGGATTTAACTATTTATATTATATAGCAATGGTGCACAGTATCTGTGTACTGCAAACATATCTGAGCATGTTTCTTATTGTGGAAGGAAAAAGAGAAAGTCCCTCAGGGACACAAGAAATTGACTGTGAGGAGTTTGTTTGTATGCCATGGGATAGCAACCCTGTAATATCCTGCCAGCTCACACTTCCTGCTCCTACATCTGATTTATTACTTTATTAGAGACAAAAACACTCCCCTGTGACAGACAGAAGGCCACAATCATTTTCAATGATATCGCTCCCCGTCTCAAACACAAGGCCATCTCTGTGTCTGTCTACTTGTTACATTATCAGCCTCAAGGGAATTCATCCCGAGGGCTCGGGTGAGTGCACCAGCTCTCAGGAGGGAGGACTACGCTCCTGAACTCCCAGTCTACAGCCACATGCAATGACTGTCAAGGGAATATCTAGGCTTAGCAATGGTGTCTATTATAAGTCTCTTCAGACAGAGGGAGCCTGAGACGTGAATCTTTGACATTTCGAGTTTTCTCAACGTCGGTGTTTGAGACTGCAGGAACAGAGAGAGAGAGGGAGAGAGGAAGGTCAGAGGTATTACATAACAGTGGCATTTTGACTGGAGTAAAAATAACCCCACTGGGGTTCACTCACAAAGGTTACATAGACGATGATTAGAACTCTGCAGTGACTATGAAATGATGCACATGATAAATTATGATATATGAGATATGAAATCTAAAATGTTCAAGACCAATTTTTTGCCAAAAAGTACATTTTCCATGAGAGATTTCATGGTTTTATGACTTACGGCGATTGTGCTAATTATCAGTTATGACATTGTAGAACAGCTTACTCATGCAAGGAAATAAAAAATCTCTGTGTGCAGCACATATATTATATAAATATCATATATGGCAGCACACTGTGACAAGCATTCAATAACTATTTATCTGTCATCTTGTGCATGTCATCTGCAGGGCCTTACCAAATGCTGTTTGAAACTTTGCTATGTAGCATATTAGTGAACCAGCTGAGTAAACTAACACAGCTGGTAAACTTTACTATGTTGGTAACTGTATCACATTGAAATCAACAAAGCTATTTAGTACAAGCCATGCTTGGATTTTCAATGTCGAAGAGGATGAAAAGCTCAGAGGGATTCTGATGTACATCTACAGGATCTACAGGAAATATTTGCTATTTGAGGAAGTAAATATTAAATTGATATGCTAAAGAAAAAGCCTTGGCTTAACCACAGATTTTGATCATTCATGCTGTATGTGATCTTTGGGTGAAATGCTAAAAACATACAGGCAGGTTCCTTGTTCCAAATGGCTGAATACAGCTGACATTGCAGTTAAGTCTGATGACCTGACATGTTTCATGGTAAATGACTGCTCAACCTTGATATGAGTATAGTTTTCAACCATGACCTTTTTTTGAGGGTCATAACCTATGACCTTTCTTCCTAGAGGGTCTTTGGCATAGTTCCAGGCCCCTCGATTACAGTTGCACACTGACTCAAAATGCTATTCCCACAAATAAAGTCGACACATGACTTCTGAATGGTTGAGGGCAACTATATGCAATGTTCATTCAAACAACTGTATCCTGGTTCATCGTAAAAAGAATATCATGTCTTGCCTGGGGACTAAACCCTAAGATACAGTGGTTGTATAGGCCTACTGCATTGGATTGGATCATAGGAAATGGGGAAAATGGTCATGGGACCAACATCTTGAGATTGTTTAAAAGTAGTTGCTTTGTTCTCAAGAAGTATATCTAGGGAGTGTTCACTTTAAGCAATGCATTTATAAATAAGTCATGCTTCACAAGTCTGGAGGGATATATGAAAAGGGCATGGGTCATAGGCAGGCTTGTGGCATTTCAGAGGTCAGCTTTCATCTGCAGTTAGCCTACCAGACATCAATTTCTGGATTTCTAGAGCTAGAATATATGTATACAAATTGACGTTATGAACATTTCACTTTACTACATGGAGCACTGTGAAGTCCACAATAATGGGGGTAATAGATTGTCCACCACTACAATTCTTAGTCAAACTTTTCTTTTCTGACATGAATTAAATATTCTTTCTTAATTGATGACTTACTTTGGGGTCTTTCTCGTAATAGTGCTGCTGGGTTCTGATCCATCTGCCAACCAGATGATCGCGCACGGTGTTGGCGAGAGCAAAATAATAGTCCCGCTTTGTGGCAACAATTCTGTCTTTGACCAGCGTGAAGTGAAGGTGGCGGTTGAAGTTGGTTTTGAGGTCTGTGACGTTCTCAACTCCAGCGAGGCCACGCACCGAAATCTGCTTTTTCCGGTCGTGATCTGACAGCGGTTTCGACATCTTGGAAGGCTAATGTAAACACGGACCACAGGCAAACACAGAGATCAGGACACCTCAACTGTAGTCTACTGAAGCTAGCTGGTACCCAACCGACACTGTCAAGACAGTTGACTTTAATAGTCTACCGACTTCGTTAATATTGAGAAGAAGGCGGGGTAAGAAGAAGGCAGCCAATCGTAGCCTAGATGTAATAATTGCAACAATAAAAATGTGGACTAAAGTGTTATAATTAAATAACCTACATTTTCTCTCTCTAACATACAAATGAAACCGACACAATAAATATAAAAAAAACATTTTTAGAAAATGTTTGATTTAACAATATTTCTGCTCTTTAAGAATGATCAATGATAGACAGGATAACATGTTTGATAGATTTTTTGACAGGTGGTTTTAAAAATGTGAATTTGCTCACTTTTATTCATGTTAGATTTTTCATTTGAATTAAGCCTATAGCCTACCTCCGTCAATGGGTCCGGTTTGTCTGATTGTAGCCTATGTAGGATTACGCAAAAGTAGCGGCCCCGATTTTCATGAAAGTTGGAAACGTGGAAAGGTGTAGCATGGGCCAACAAAGAACCCTTTTGGAGTGGATCCGAAACACGGGTCTTATCCACTAATTCAGTTTTGGTTCCCCTCCTCCGTTGGAATATGGCACAGGTGGAAGTAAGTGCTCTAGCCTACCCCTACAGTTAAAATAAATAAAATCATAAAATATATGTATATTCAATGAATATGTGAAAAATCATGTTACAGGAAGTGTACAGTTAATGAGATTTTAGCTCTCAGAATCCATATGATAGGCCAGCCAGGGTCATATGTCCAACACATCTATGGAAGCTGGACCTTTTACACTTGACCCATCTGAAAGGCCATGATATTTTAGAGGCATGCTCTGTGAATGTCAGTGAAGGGCAATCAACCCTAGCCGCACAGCACATCAGTCACAAGTAAAGAACTGAACATGGACACTCAAACAGCATATTTTCAACCAAATATGTAGACCTGGATAGCTGACATGGATATAGGAACAATATATAACTCGTAGGCTATTGTTATTTTGGGGGAAAGATAGATAGGCCTACAGAAAGAAATACAGAAATAACAAAGGGTGTAGCCTACATCTTCAAATTGGGTTTCAGAACAGTCAGTTTTACATGTTGATTAGTTTTATTTTCAGCATTGTATCTTAAGAAAAGGGTGACACTAAATGTAATTTGTTGTATAGGTTAAAACTAACCTGATGTTTTCTGATTCGTCAGTTTATGTGATGTTGGTAATCAAGTCAACAACGGCAGGACTGGAATTTTAAGATCAATAAATGACTAAATGTATGATTGAATGGCTCATTCACTGCCTAGTGCCTGCATACTGTATTCAGAGGTGCAATACCATGCCAGACCAGTAGATGGCAATAGCAAAACTATTTAGATTATATGTTATGTATTTTACATCTATATACTGCATCTTATCTATATAGATAGATAGTTTGATAGATAGATGCAGGGGCGCTGCTAGAAAATGTGGACCCTATGACAGACAATAATTCTGGACCCCCCGGTAATATATAGTATTATAGTATATAGGGTCTCTGGGGCCCCCCTGTCAGTGCTGGGCCCTTAGACCCCCCCACCGGCGCCCCTGGATAGATAGAGATGCCAAGGACATGCTCTGTCACCATAGGCCTGAAACCCTTAGCCAGATCATCATCAAGAGTGGTTATGGCTACAGACTGCGAAATGGAGCTACCAGTAGCTCAACAAAGCTAGACTGAAAGAAAACACAAGCACTGATCATGGCAGCACAAGAACCTAAATTTAAGCTTAGTAGAGGTCAGGGTCTACCACACCAGGCAAGACCCAAGGGGCAGGCTGTGTAAAGGTGCCCCTGAAACAGTCCAGCACAGAAAAGTGGGGTGCAGGATGCTAGCAGGCAGAGCATGCACCATAACCCAGTGTCTGGGATAGTGTACAGGAACATCTGTGCCGAGTATGGGCTGGAAGTCCCAAAGTCAAAATGGGATCTCTGAAAGTGGTTGAGAATGACCAAGCCAAGATCCTGTATCCAAGATACAGACTGAAAAATTGGTAATGCCTAACCAGCTGGACATAGTAGTGCTAGATAGACAAGAGAAAGCTATGGTGATAGATGTCGCAATACCCAGTGACAGCAACATCAGACAGAACTCAAGGTGCTGGCAGGCTGGAGGCTCCCAGGGTAGAGGACCCGAGCTTGGAGGAAGAACCACCAGAGGGGAGAGTGGGGACTTTTTATTAATGTATGTATATATAAATAAATCACTAACTTTGAAAATAGATTAAGTGTCCTTTTATGTGGTGATTTATTAATAATGATTACTGATCATGTTTGATATTTTAAAGTATGGCAATGCTTTCAGAAAGATTTGACCACTAGATGGAGGCAAAGCACATTACTACAGCTGTTCCAGCTACACTAAGGCTCCACCTTACAATAGCACACTGTCATTGTGTGCACTGTTAAAATGAGCATATGAATTTTACAGACTTTTTCCATATGGGGCAACAACATATTTGTAATGCAGTAAATGACCCTATATAATTATGCCACCTTTCATATATATGTAGTAATCATTTCAGTTATTTACAGACCATTTCTGCTATTTCAGAATTAAATGGAGGCAAACTCTCTTTACAGCACATTTATTCATGCAAGTATTAGACATGGTAAGTGTGATTCGTTTTTAAAAAACCTTTAAAAGTGTCCAAAAATCTGCCTTATTTCTGAAGGCCATTTACTTTGTGCAGTTTCACTACAGGCAATATGCAGAACTTTAATTTGACTTCCAGTATAGCTCTACAATCATGACTGTCAACATGAGGTGACTATCATACCATCACATGTTGGAGGCAGCAGAGCTGTTGCAGTTCTCTTTTCCTTTTTCATACTTTACTACTACGTAAGAAATGCTCTTCATGTGAAATACAGCATCGGCTATACTACAGCAATCGTCATGGTGGACAGAGACCTTTCTGTGAGGGAGCTAGATATTTTGTCTTGGTTCACAAATCATGACATGTGTTTGATGATTTGTACAACCTGTACTCAGCAATCATTAAGGTTGCACTGAGGTTGAACTTTTAGCCTTCCCCAGATCAACAGAAAGTGCTACTGGGAAAAACAAAAAAGCCCCAAGCACTCTGTTCACACCCTTCCTTATGCATGTGTGTGGTGTGTGTCTGTGTGTTTGGGTATGTGTGTGTGTGTGTGTGTGTGTGTGTGTGTGTGTGTGTTTGTGTGTGTGTGTGTGTTTGTGTATTGTCTGTACAGATAGATAGATAGATAGATAGATAGATACTGTAGATACTTTAATGATCCCCAAGGGGAAATTCAAGATATGTAGGTGGTGGGTGTTTATGAGAGGGAAAGAGAGTGGGAGAGATGTGATGATCTCACTGCACCCCACCACATTGTTTGGCACGTTAGAAACAGGAAGTCTGAGTAGTCGAAATTACTTAGAAGAGGAAATCATGTGAGACAGATGTGCTCACGAGGCGCTGCCAGGGCATTCTGGTGAAACAAAGTGGTTTGGCAGGATTATACATACAAAGCTCATACTGATCGTCTTTAGAATATCTTCTTTAAGGACGGAAAAGTTTTCATCAGGACGCACCACCTTGTGATGCTGAACCTCTTGTAAAGTGGGCTTGTAAAGTGTTCCAGATGTTGACTTATTCATAGGAGGTAAGATGCTTTGGATTTTGAAACACATGCATATACTCTTATTAGACATTATACTAAATATGACATTATAATGTAATATTATAATTTCGTATTATATTATTTACACTTCACACATTTACAATTCTCTTTTCATTGAATCCTAATTGGTAAATACAGTTTGGTGAACAGAAAATCCTTTAACAAGATTGATTTTAAAGTACCCACACGTTCTGACTGTGGCTGTGATGTTAGATTAGCATATCCCAAATCTTTCCAGAATAGTCTGTTATGGCAGAAGTATTCCTATCAGTGTCTTTCCCACACATGTCCTGCTCTAACTCTTGTTCTAAATGTTTCATACTCCATCCTGTGAAAACGCATACAGACAAGCACTGCAGAGCAAATGTAACGAAAACCTAATGTACCATAGGCAAGAGTCTTTGCCCCCATTCCCACCTCTGGAAAATGATGCATTTTGCATGATCTGCTCCGCGTGGCTGACTACTCAGACTCTTTACTCTTCCACGTGTTGTCTGCAGTGTGAAACATTCAGCCACAGAGGATGGAGAGTGGGACGCTGGAGAGTGGGACGCTGGATCAGTCTGCAACCGTGGACGAGCTGGTGGAGGCCTCCATCAAAGTTTTCGGTCAGTTCGGACAGCTCTTGTAACTAGATGGTAGGCCAGTCTGTGTTGTAATAGCTTCTTATTTAATGTCTCTGTCCACCTCCCCTCCCACGCTTACATCTCCCACAGAAGCTGATGGACCATCAGGTGACGTTTCTCTCACCAGAATGTTCCTCATGATGCATTCCTGGTACCTGTCCTCCGCAGACCTGGCTAAAACCCTCTTGGTCAAGTATCCTTTGAAATTAAACCTTAAAGGTGTACTGTCACACTGGTATGACAGGAATGTTGGAAAATTAATGTTCTAAAGAATATCTGGATTCATTGAATTCAACATAGAATTTTAGAACCTTGAATTGTTGCGGAATGGAATCTTATGTTAAAATGTTCAAAAACCCACACCTTTCGCTGCAGGCCCTCCTGTACGCTTCCCACTGCTTAATGGGCCTCTTTATATCACTGATGTAGGGTGTACACTTCATGCACAATACCTAATGATTGTACCAAGCATAGATATATATATACCTATGGTACCAAGCCTGTCTAAAGTGAAGACTTAACAGCCTAACAGGTCACAGGAAGCAGATTGCTCCCCCAGTCGGCAGTTGCAGATCTGCCATCTCATCAAGTAAGCAAGGATAATGTAATGCATTAGGAAATTATGTTACATTAGCATTCATCTCATCTGTCATCTCAGTCCAAATTAGGGAAACAAAAACGTAATGTAATACAGTCATGTAAGACATTACAATGTGTGCTGGATCTTATTCTTTATTAAGTTTAAGGTTTTTTTGTCTTTCAGATATTGGATATCTGAATTTCCAGCAGAGTTTGATTTGAACCCAGAGTTGGCCAATCAGATCAGAGAATTTAGAGACCTTCTCACAGCAAATGAAAATGACCACCTCAGTCAACTGATTGACATTGAGAGCGTGTGAGTCTTGTTTGACATCTGATATGCATCTTCCCATTTAAATGTCTGCTGCTCCGACCTTTATTCTCCTCATGAGATTTTTATGTTTGATTTTGCGTCATCAAAGACTCGCTAAATATATTCATTTGTGGGTAGATTTGTCTTTGTTGATTCATCTTTCAGCGTGTGACAGTTGGTGCACTATCTGTCCTTGACTTCTAATGAAGTGAGTGATTCACGCTGCTATTTCAGCGCAGGACAAACAAATGACGTGGCACATTGGATGAATGATGAGACATCTGTTTTCCAGACCCTCGTACTCATGGAGGAGGCAGCTGAGTGACCAAAGCCAGACCCTCTCCAAGAAAAGTAAAACGTCCCTTCTGTTCGATCACTTGGAAGCCTCCGAGCTCGCAGAGCACTTCACTTATTTGGAGTACAAATCCTTCTGTAAGATCCTGGTGAGATGAGTTTTCACAATGTTGATGCCACAAGCATGTGTATATGGGACTGTTTGTTTGTGTGTGTGTGTGTGTGTGTGTGAAGCAACTGTTATCCATCTTATTCCTGGTGTGTGTGTGTGTGTGTGTGTGTGTGTGTTTGTGTGGGTGGTTGAAAGAGGAAGAAAGAGTGAAGAGAGAGAGAGAGAGAGAAAGAGAGAGAGGGCCATTTAAACAATACCCAACCTGTGCACACAACGATTGTATGTAACCATGCAATGCAATTCTTGATGGCAACAAATGGCCTGCATAACCTCTGTGCATTGTGTGTCAGTTCCAGGACTACCACAGCTTTGTGATGCACGGCTGCACAGTGGATAACCCCATCTTGGAGCGCTTCATCACCCTCTTTAACAGCGTGTCCCAGTGGATCCAGCTGATGGTGTTAAGCAAGCCAACGGCCCCGCAGAGAGCAGCGGTTATTTCTCATTTCATCAAAGTGGCCAAGGTCAGCCGAGTGGAACTGAGCAGGCCATTAGACAGGACCTTTTCTTCTCTCCAGGCCGGAGAGCCACGTCACACAAGCTGCACTTGTAGTTAAACCGTGTGTTTAAGCATGGGCCGGTTATTATGACCTTGTATCATTCAATTTGTGCATTTCTATTAAGCTTTTCTAAGTTGTGTGTGTGTGTGTGTGTGTGTGTGTGTGTGTGTGTGTGTGTGTGTGTGTGTGTTTATGCGCATGTGTGGGTGCACATGTGTGTGTGTGGGTGCGCATGCGCGTTCATGCATATGTGTGTGGGTGTGCGTCTGTGTCTCTGTGTGTGTGTGTGCACAGGAGCTGCTGTATCTGCAGAACTTTAACACATTAATGGCGGTGGTGGGCGGACTGAGCCACAGCTCCATCTCTCGTCTCAAAGACACCCAGGCTCTCATTAGCAGTGAGGACCGCAAGGTACAGTCACACACCAGCCCACACAAGCCCTGCAGGACACAACGCTCCACACACACACACACAAGGAAAAAGTTTCTTATACTTGGAGGAAAAAGACAAGGCAATTAGTACAGTCCATTTGAGCCATTTTCACACTTTGCCAAGGGTAGATTGGGGGAAATCAATCACTGTGAGGATTGGTGTTATGAGTGTACTTCATATCTGTATCTGTGTTTATATTTATGTAGCCTGCGTGTTTTTCATGTTTTAGCCTAACTTTGTGTATTTGTTGCAGGTTTTTAACAGTCTAGTGGATGTGGTGACATCCAGTGGGAACTACAGCCATTACCGCCAACGCTTCTCCGAGTGCGAGGGCTTCCGTTTCCCCATCCTAGGTGTCCACCTGAAGGACCTGATCGCCGTGCACGTGGCCCTGCCGGACTGGGTCGACCGCGCAAAGAGCCGGGTCAACCTGGTCAAGACCCAGCAGCTCTACAGCATCCTCCAGGAGCTGGCTCTGATCCAGACCACCCCGCCGAGCATCACGGAGAGGAAGGACCTCCTCAACCTGCTCATGGTGCGGCACACACACACGGGGCAATTCACACAGAGCTCCAGACATCAGACACCCTCATCCAAAAGCTGCTTAGCAGCACAAGGAATGAACTGCAGTTTATCAGTTAATGTGCGTCCTGCTGGGAGACTCCATGAGCGGGCCCAAGCCCTTAGCTCCAGTAGCGCTCCGTAAATGTCGAGACGTGCTTTCAGTTCATTTGACATCGATGGGTGGCTGACGCAGGAGCAATTGTGGTGAATAATGAGAATAAATGTGCTTGTTTGGGCTTATGTTTGGGTTTTCTATTTTTGTTTGGCTCTAGGTGTCACTAACTCAATATCACACAGAGGAGGACATCTATCAGCTTTCGCTGCAGAGAGAGCCTCGTAAAGCTGGACGATCAGTAAGTACCAACACTCCGACTGTATAGCAGGGCATTATCCGTTAATTATAACCGACTGGGTAAATGGAGTGGTGCACTAACAAGATGACCATCGTATTGGTTATTTGCTTGAATGGACTGACTCGGTGCAAACAGAATCATTTTTACAAGTGTTTGGACTGGAGAGCTTTTTTTAATGGAAAATGCCAATAGAAGTACAAATAGCAGGATGGGGGGCTAGAGCTTGGTGGATGAGTGCTGGCTGTGTAAGATATGTTAGTTACCAGGGAACAATGGTCTCTATAATCACAGGATAAAATTGTGACATATTTTTAGCTAACATTTAGCAAGGTCATCATTTGCCTCTTTCCTCTATCTCTCTCTCTCTCTCTCTTTGTTTATCTTGGGCCAGAGTCAAGTGAAAACAGCACTTGTTGGATGTTTTTGCACCGTGTATGTGTGCTCTGAAAGTGATGGGATGATGACTGTCTTTGTTGCTGTCATTTCAATTGCATAGATGTCCGTCTCTAGTGCGCCGACCCAGACCCCTGTCATTGAGGAATGGTCCACTGTTAAATCAAAAGCTGATCCTGCCCTAACAGGCAAACATATAGAGAAGATGGTGGAGGTATGTTCAGATACAGATACACATCTATAAACTCAAAGTCTAGTTACAGTAACATCTATTGACTAGTTAGAATGAAAAAGCCTGTTAAATGTACAGTAATCACTGCAAAAGCCATTTTATTGTATAAAGGAGATGAATCGAAACTGTGTCTTTGTTTTGCAGTCAGTGTTCAAGAACTTTGACACAGATGGAGATGGACATATTTCTCAGCAGGAATTTGAGAGCATCAAACACAACTTTCCCTTCCTCAACAAGTTTGATGATGTGGACAAAAACGAGTGAGAGCTGAGCACACACGTTTCCTATTTCATTCTGTTGATCGCTCTATTGTTCTGTCACTTCCTGACTTCCTATTCTACACTCACTCTTCCTTTTCTTTACACACTCTCTGCCTTGCCTCCCTCCCCATGGATGTTTTACATATTTCTCTTGCATGTATTTGACATCTGTCATCTCCTTTACCAGAGATGGGATGATTAGCCCAGAGGAGATGATTGAGTACTTTAACAAAGCCATTTCCCAGCTGAGTGGCAAGATGGGCTTCGTCCACACATTTGTGGAGGTTCACAGCATCAAGCCCACTCGCTGCGACCACTGTTCAGGCGTGGTGAGTCTAAACACATTTAAACACATGAGTTTAAACACCTTTAATCACCTTTTTTAATTCACCCCCTTACAAAAAGAGGGCCCTTAACGTTAATGTACAACTGCTCAGCCAAACCATTTAATCAACCATTCAACCGTTGAGTAAGTGCCATAGATTTTAACCACTGAATACACAAACAACCGTGAAGTAGCTGCAGACAGGCCGAGACGGGCAAGAGGGGCTGACATAAGTAGTTGTTGTCTCTGTTTAGTGCTGTGGGTTGTGTTAGATGTGGCAGCACTAGCTGTACTGGCTAGGAGAGTACAGGGTGTGAGAGTCCCACAACTTCCTCTTTACGCATTCGTGTCAGACCCCTCCCAGGTAGAAAACCTCAGTTTCCCTTTTTGAAATGTTCTTTCCAGAGACTGCCGGTAAACAAGTTTACGTTTGTGGTGATGAAACACCATGGCATGAAAATGTAATGTGTCCACATGCATTGCATTACAAATACAGTGATAACGCTCCATTGCTTTCTTTTTCAGATCTGGGGACCTTACAAACAAAGATACAAATGTAAAGGTTTGTGTGCCTAACGTTCTTGTAAACTGTTCTCTGATCTCTTTGGGTGGGTCTGTGTTTGTACTGAGATGGGTGTACTCTCTTTTCCTTCTCTCTCTCTCTCTCTCATGTTCTAGTTTGTGGTGTGAACTGTCACAAGGCCTGCCAAAACAGTCTGGCTGTTGAATGTCGTAAGCGGACGATGTCTGTAAGCTTTGAGGAGTTTGCTTGTCCACGAGCACGTTCCTTAAGTTTTCCTCCCCCTCTTGCGTCTCAGCAACCTGGGCGTGGTTCAGGTAAACACCCACTCTCCCTCTCTATCTCTTTCTCCCTCCCTCTCTCCCTCTCTATCTCTCTCTCTCTCTCTCTCACACACACACGTACAAAATACAATAGCATATTTACAGAATAGATTAAATCTAAATGGGTGCACTGCCTCTCTGCCTTTGTAGTAATTCTAGAGCAATCTCGGGGGGAAGACGTGTTTGACACCCACCTTTGATGAGCCACCACACGAGAGAAGATCACATCACTGGAGGTTATTAATGAGTGTAATTATCAAGACTCCTTTTTAAAAATGTATTAATTGTGCAGCCAAGAGAGAAAAGTCAGTTTGTATCTTTTTTTTTATTGTTGTTGTTATTGTTGTTGTTATTGTAGGTTAGGCAATATTGTTTGTATTATTCAACTCTTCAGGGCTTGTTGTCTGGCTTCCAGAAGCAGTTAAGGGGAAGCTCAGCAAAATGTCTCTGCTGGTGTGCAAAGGAAATGACAGACAACATGGAGAGGCTTGGAATATTTTCGATATTTTTTGAACCCCTGTTGGTTTTCTTATCACAAACCCTGGCTCACTGAGTTTTGCTAAACCTGTTTGCAACGATAAATGTGAGTGAATTCCTGCCAGCATCAGAACTTTATATGGATGTGGCATTTGTGTGTGTGTGTGTGTGTGTGTTTGTGTGTGTGTGTGTGTGTGTTTTGTTTTATCACCATGGCATTGAAAAGGTCATTTGTTAATAAAAAATGTGCCTCATTCCTGAAAAAAGCGTCCCGTTTTGCCTCCTGTTTCCCAAAGTATTACAGAAAAGTCAAGATGATGTGCCACATAAACAGAATAAACAATGTAGAAATTGCAGATTCGGTGAGACTTCATTGTTGAATGAGATCTGCTACATGTAGGGGCAGCCGTGGCCCACTGGTTAGCACTAGGGGCAGCCATGGCCCACTGGTTAGCACTCCGGACTTGTAACCGGAGGGTTGCCGGTTCGAGCCCTGACCAGTGGGCCACGGCTGAAGTGCCTTTGAGCAAGGCACCTAACCCCTCACTGCTCCCCGAGCGCCGCTGTTGTAGCAGGCAGCTCACTGCGCCGGGATTAGTGTGTGCTTCACCTCACTGTGTGTTCACTGTGTGCTGTGTGTGTTTCACTAATTCACGGATTGGGTTAAATGCAGAGACCAAATTTCCCTCACGGGATCAAAAGAGTATATATACTTATATACTTATACTTATGTTATTGTGGCCCTCATAACACTAGAGGGCAGTGTTTCACCTGATTAATGTACTTAGAAGGTATTTCATAAGCACTGACACTATTAGCTTGTCATTTTAGGTTATGAGATGGTAACCAAACAACTATAACCGTGCGAATAGTTCTTTACTGAGAGTCTAGGGAGTTCTATGTATACTATACTGAGTATGATGAGGTCCATCTAACTTTAATCTCAAGTATGTAATGCACTGGGCTAAATTCACAAGAAAGTCAAGATTGTAATATCAAATGATAATTTTGTCATTTCAATAAGAGACAATCATGTACAAGAGCAGTCATGCACAAGGACCACTGAGAGCACATTCTCTTACATAGTGTGAGTATGGGCAATGTTTTTACCATATTTAACAACACAGAGAATGATGACTGCACTGTGTTATACAATAAGAGTGATATGACTTACAATAACACTGATTAAACCGTTTTTGAACAACTAACAATATTTTTTAACAGGCAAACATTAGAATGAAAAACTACCTTTTAATCCGGATGTCTCTAAGAGGATCAATTGAACAATTCTCTAAGAATATGAAGGTTATTGATATTGACTCTCATTTTTAAGCATGCAGTAGGCTACACCTATATTTGACAGCTGTAACATTCTGTGTGTGTGTGGACATTAGCATGCTGGAGGGGACCAACTACTCGCGAACTGGAATAATCAGCCTGTTAATTGCAGCCTGTTAAGCCATTTGTGCAAAAAAAGAAAAGAGAAAAAAAGAAACATATTGGACCATTTTGATAATGTGCTGAATGGAGATTGTTTTGCATGTAGAGTAGATGACCAATGGCATGGAGGGCCCCAAGGGGAACCATAACACACACACACACACACACACACACACACACACACACACACACACGTGCATGCACACACACACACACACACACACACACACACAGGGTACATTTTGTAGTGAGTAACCGATAGAAACACTGAAATCCTGACACGGGTGTTTTCAGACGGCCAGCTAATGTTATGATACTGAGAGCAGCCTGGTAATGCATGTAGGCTGCTCGACGACATTGGGGGTTTAGAGAAATAAATTCAAGATATTCAATCAGCCTGGCTGAGCCTCGGTCAGGGTTGGCATATGATCAATATGCCCACCATGCCGCGGTGCCTCCAGCATATCTAATGCCATTCTGTGGGGCGACCAGCGGCCGGCGGCAGGGCAGCAAGCCCCTTTGTGCTGGGGGAGGCCAAGCAGCACTGAACACCACACACTGCACATCCGCTGCACTCTGTGGGCAAGTTTGGTTTTAAATTACTTTCAAATATCATGATCCTCTTGTCCCCTTAATACGGCTCATTCTGTCTCTCCGCTGGTATTTATTTATTAATTTATTCTCTTGATTAGATATGAAAATGTCATTTCTGCAGAGGTAGGATTGAACTATTTATATCCGATTCTTCCTGGAACCTTTAAAGCATACAAATGTAAGGAAACGTAAGAGGAGGGCATTACATTTTGAATTACGCTTGAGCACACACCAGGAACAGTCTAGTTAATGCCTCTCCTTCCTGCTTGCTTATTTCTTTAATATTATTAGCTTGTGGTAACAATGGCCAGCCACAAAACTGAGAACATATGACTACTCCTCTTACAGTGAGTAATTATAGTCATCCAATCGTCACAATCCCAGGGAGGGATTCTCACACACCATTTTTAATGTCACCCTGACAATACTCCAACAGAAAATTGTAAACCAGCATGCATACAGCATGTGGCATCTATAAAAAAGGTGCTGTCTTTGCCTATTGATTTTATTTGTCAGTTCACACTGAAAATGGATAACAATCAGTATGAAAAGAAACCCCTGAACTTTTGAGGTCCAGATTACTGTAAGTAATATTACACATTACTCACAAATGAAACAGAGGTGCCTCTTATGTGAAAATGAAAGGTGAATAAAAATAGTTTGATAATTATAGATATCACACATTCTCTGCCCTTACCCTATAGACCACTGCAAGATGGAAATGGGAAGGTGAAGCAAAGCTCCTGCTGTTGTGAAGAGGAAATCATCTAATTGGCTGCTTTGTCGAACCTCAATTTCCTTTGGATTGGCCCATATAGTTCTACTTCCTGAAGATCCTCAATATTTCAGTCAGGCTTGAAACTACAAAGAAGGTCAGAAAAAACATCCTGCAAACTGAAATGAGCATACACTTAGTTCCAGTGTTGATATGCAAAATATCTCCCGCCTACCATAGTCAAGAGTAAGACTATTTGTTGATCAGAAGCTACAGTAGCATGGATAAGACTTTTTTAAGTAGGGTGGAACTTCCATCAAATGTTTCCACAGAGCCATCAATGGATGTTGATTTGGTACATATCAAAAGGTTGCACCAGGAGACCCCACAAACATCCATCATCGAGTTGACAACTTGAAAATTTGGATCATGTGGCAAAAATAGCAGTCAGAATGAGAAGCTTCTCTATTCTGCCTAATCAAATTCAGTTTTATTTCACTTAGCTTAAATTAAATTAATTCAGGTAGACAATCTAAAACATTAAATTTACTTCATTTGTTTATCAGGAGACCCATTTTCTGAGTGCCTCACTCCATCTTATTGACCCTTTCAAGAGAGTTCCATTATCAGCATCATAGTTGGCCCCACAAGGCTTCCGTTTTAACATTCCATATGTTATCTTAATGCAGAGGAAGTAGATTGGGAACCAAATAGAACGTTCAAGCATTGTTTTTGTTTTTATTGTTGAAAGGGTCTACGTATATGCCAGATCCATTATGATGACATGGCAACTCTTCATCTGGTACCAGCCCTATCAGTGATGAGCAAAATCCTGCACAGAGGTTGACTTCTCCATGACCCAACAAACATAACTCCCAATGTTTACATGACCTTCGCTGACAGTGTTCTAGCTGAAAGACTCAGCAAGCATGAATAATTTGTAAGATTTAATCCACAAAGGGATGATAGCAAGTCGTCAGAGGGAATGAAACTAATTCAGTGTAAAGCAGCAGGCTTCGAGTCCAGGCTGAAGTGTGTAATCATCCTCGCAGATCCTGCTGGATTGAGATGACAGGGGCAGAGGCCATTCTCTGGACAACAGGACAGGGACTAAACTGGTGGGGTTGGTGTTTGGGGGTTTGGTAGTATTTTGATGGTGATTCCAAGTTTCTATTTACAGTAACTACAGGAGAGATAAATGAGCATATAGACAGTTAGCTAGCTAGTTAGTAGGTGAGTTAGCCAGTTAATTCGTTAGTTAAAAAGTCAGGTAGGTAGTTAGTTCATTTAGTTTTCCACTGCATTGTACATAACAGATCAATTCAACGTCATATTTACATTCAGCATACTGGACAGCGCAGCCTATTCAACAAGCCAACAGCCATAACCATCACAGCCAAATGCTCTCAACAACAGCAGACAACGCAGTCCTCTAAATCTTTCCACCAAGATTCCATTTAAGCAGTGGAAGAGGGGGTCAGCTGTCGAGATCACTGATGCAAATACAAGGTAAACTGTCCTTAAAGGTAGAGCCCTTGGTTCTGAAATAAGGTTGTTGAGATTTGAGCTTAGCAGCCATTTTAAATCACCTTAGAACTTAAAAGTCATCATCTCTCTTGTATGTAAAATCATCAGCCATGATCTATATGGAGAAGAGGTAGCTTTCATCTTGCTGCTGCACACCGCGGTCCCATATATGAGTAGATCAGTGATATGTTAATCCTCCACTCTCCAGCTAGGACCCGTTGCTCCTCCATTTTGGGTCCTTTGCTTGTTCTAGAATTTATCCTAACAGCTACGGGGTGACTGATCTCTTGCAGTGAGAGCCCCTAAGCTCTGAAACAGACCTCCTCACATTACTAGATCTGTTCCATCAGTGCCAGCGTTTAAATCTGGCCCCAAAACAGATTTTTACCAAATCAACTTACATAATGAGTAAGCAGTTCCATCTGTTTTATGTTCATTTACTCATTTTATTTAATCAATATATTTATATTATTATTATTATATATTTATTATATTTATATATAATTTATATATTTGTTTGAATACTCTCTTATTTTTATATTTTCATACTTTGTGCTTTTGATGTTACTCTTTTACTGCTTATTACTTATTACTAAAATTTTGTTAAAGACTTAATTTTCTCATCTTACTACATCTGTTATGTAATAACAGCAATTTTCTATTACTCCCTATAGAAAGCAATTTGTGCTCACTGCATGAAAAGTGTACCTATCAAATCAATTCACACATAAAATGCATCTAAATGGTCCACAATAACATAGATGAACAAAACTGAATAACCCAGCTGAAAGACATTCATAATGTTCATCCACACCATGCCATCCATAAAACACAAATGTATTTCACATGTCTCAAATGTATTCAGATGAATTACAACTTGAACAGTATAAACATCATATGCTGATAAAAGGTAATTTGTGCTGTCACTGCCGTAACTAAAGATTGCATGATCCCATACCCCACTTTAAGAGAGTGTTCAGTGTTTCATTTCTGTCTTGCCATCGACTAAGTCATTTAAATGGAATTGTACTTCCTTTTGTGTGGTGAAGTGGTGCAGTAGACACCAAGGATGCTGCCAAATGGTCTAAATAAGTAGCACTGCCGAAAGTAATGAGCTTCTTACAGAACAGAGATGTGGCTGTGATTGCTTCAGCACAGAGGTTTGGCAAGTAATCTCTAGACTATTCCAATGTGTTTGTGCATGTGTGTGACTGTGTGTGTGTGTGTGCGTGCGTGTGTGTGTGTGTGCGTGTGTGTGTGCGTGTGTGTGTGTGTGTGTGTGTGACTGTGTGTGTGTGTGTGTGCGTGTGTGTGTGCGTGTGTGTGTGCGTGCGTGTGTGTGCGTGTGTGTGTGTGTGTGTGCGTGTGTGTTGGGTGGGCTGTAGGTTCAGTAATGCATTTGTTTTGAATGCTGTGTCTTTTGAATTTCTTTTTTCAGGGCATCTATAAGATAAGAGAGTTGGAAGAGGGAGCATAACAATGCTACTGTGTGCATTACACAATTGAACAAATGTATAAGCTAAAGATGTCTCATGAGGCTGAAGGGATCTTAGGAAAGTCGTTTTACAGGGCCATTAGCAATGGTATGCGTATTGGACCTGCATCACTGTGAAATATGTAGTTTCCTGCAATGCATGTCATTCAAAGTTATACATCGGTCTAAGGTATGTTTAGATCCAATTGAATACTCACTCTCACTTTAGACTCTAGTTTTATCTGACTCACAAATATAAAAAAAATATCCACACACACTAAATCAAACACACACACACACACAAACACACACACACAAACATGCACACATACAGTATGCACAAACACATAAAAACAGGGGTATTGTCTTGGCTTTAAAATTACAGACCACTTTTTTAATGCAATCTTTGCAAGGCCATCTTTTTGTTTCCCTGAGAGAACATTCTGTCTCTTTCAATTCTGGGACAAAATACCATGCTCTGATTGCTGTCTGGGAGAACAGTGCAGCGCGGCTCGCTCGCGCAAATGCCACCACCGCTTCCCAGCTGCAGCATCTGGATCTGCCGCCTTCTGATGAGTCGCTGCCCGCGCCCCTTGACTGACAGCTGAGAGCACAAAGAGAGGTGATGCTATATTTAAACATACACACACACACAGACCCACACACACAACAAATTTGCATACAAGGGTGCTACCTATAATCTATTCTAAGATGAAGCCTTGAAATAAAAGAAAGATGGCCTCCATGAGCCCTAACAGCTGAGATCATTTGTAGACCACCCGGCCTGTTTGAAAGGGAGGGGAAAACAAACAAAAACAATCTGACTCGTTTTAGTCGTAAAGAACGAGTTGTTTTGTCGAGCATGAGGTTAAACCGTTCCTAATCAAGATGACAGTAGATGGAATGCCCTCACCAACCTGTGTGCCCGCGTCTGAGTGAGTTTTACATGAGGTTAAACCGTTCCTAATCAAGATGACAGTAGATGGAATGCCCTCACCAACCTGTGTGCCCGCGTCTGAGTGAGTTTTACATCTTTTTTCCCATGCCCACCACGTCCTAGGCACACCGCTCAGTCACACAGCGATCAGCTGGAGTTCTGTCTCTATAGGGCAGCTCATTAATAGTGGTAATTATGTAGAGACGATAAGACCCATAAAAGCTGCCTATGCGCACTTCAAAAAAACACTTCAGATTTATCTGAATTATTACTTGGTGTGGGAGCCTCTGGCTTCGTGAAAAGGCATTATCAGACCAGGCCCTGCTGACATCTGGGCCTGGGTGGGAAGCTGGGGAGTCTAGGGAGGTGAGTGAGCGAGTGAGCGAGCGAGTGAGCGAGCGAATGAGCGAGTGAGTGAGTGAGCGAGTGAGCAAATGAGAGTGTGTGTGTGTGTGTGTGTGTGTGTGTGTGTGTTTGCAGTTTATCTGCGAGATGCAGAGAGGAGTGGAGAGTAGAGAGACATAGGCCACTGGCGCTGGAAGGCAGAAGCCACTGATGCAGTCAGTCACACATGGGAAAATGCAGGTGAGTATAGGGATGAGTAGAGATCAGAGGAGAAAGAAAGAGAGAGAGAAAGAGAGACTGAGGGATGAGAGAGGTTTGGATGGGGGGTGAGATGAGATCAGGTCCTGTCTCTCTCTCTCTCTCTCCGTGTTGGGGGGAAGCATGTTTGTCAGTGTGGGGAACACCACACACTGCGGCTGCCGCTGGTCCAGCCCCCTGAGGTTAATGTGTGCTGACTGCAACCACTGAACCCAACAGCCTGCCACACAAAAGTGCTCTCTTTGACCTTGTGATGTGACAGTAATGTAATATTGAGGAAAGAGAGAGCAATGCAGAGAGAGAGAGGGAGAGAGAGTGAGATGTGAAGGTGTAACATAATATGAAAGGTACATATAATAGGCCTAATGAATATGAAATATATTTACATATGTCATGTCAAGATAACATTACTAAGGTATTTTACAGAAATCTAAGCTGAACTAGCCAAATGAAGCACAGAAAGGCTCTCTCTCTCTCACTCGCTTGCTACCTCAATATCAACTCAGTTAAGAGGTGCTGTCTTGACCTTCAATGGTATCTGCATGGCATATTGATCTGTTTAACAGCTAATTTACAGCTTAAGACCTTGAATGACACTTTAATGCTCATCATTAACTTCCACTTCTTGCTTAGCTGAAACAGTATACCTGGGTTTACAGTTGGGTTCATTGATTTTGCTTGGCCAGTGATTTGTGATTTTTATCAGCGGGTCAGCAGCTTATTTGCAAAGCAATCAGAGCCCTCCTCTCAGTCATGGATGTCATTGTGTTTAACACTCCTGTGGTCACTGAGGTAAAAACATAGGCAATGCCATAGAAATAATAAAACCCTTAGCAGCCGGGGTTACAATGTATAGCTCAGGCCAGGGGGTACGAAATGCAAATTGATTCTCTTCCTTTGGAAACAGAATTGTAGTTTACTGTAAGTAACACATACAATGAATTTGTTGCCAGTCATTGGTAACAATACAGAGAATGTATGGATAATGCACTTATTATTTACAGAAAAGACACAATATACAATCTATATATTACTTACACAGTACACAATACACTGTATAAGAAATATACAGATTACATGGGAAGATAAATAATAAAGTGCACATAAAGTGCAGAGTGCAAACAAGTATAATCATGTGCATCATGTAGGAGATGATGATGGCAATTATTTATAAGGGCGATGGCAATAGGAATGAATGCTTCTGTCTGGTTATCTGATTGATTCGGAGCACAAGGTCCTGTAGCACCAGCCGGAGGGCAGGGTCTGGTAAAGGTCGTGTCCAGGGTGTGAGGAATCTTTAATGACGCTCCCTGACCGCTCCCTGGCTCTGAAGGAGCGCAAGGCTCACGGCTCAGCGCAAGGACATATTCACAGATAACACAAGGGTCACAAGGGAGGTGGGAGAGACACATACGGAATGGTTAACAGCAAGCTGTTGGAAGCCAGAGAACCAGACTCTCGAGAAACTGCACATAAGAAACAAAGAAATGTATTAAGGCTATACAACCCCCCTCCCCCCCTAGTAACCAGAGAGAGCACTGAAAAGAGTAGCTGCGAAATGTCCCCTGAGACGCTTGTACATTTATCCGCTCGAGCCGAGTTTTTTTCTGAGCTGAGTTCCAAAGTTCAAAGCCAGAGCAAGAGCCTACTATTCTCCTCAATGCTTTGGTTTTTTTTTAATTGAAAGATAACCACGAGAGCCTTGCCCTTGCAATGACATCTATGATAGTTCCTCCACTTACGTCAATTTTTAAAAAAGACTTTGATTTTAACAGGAACACATTTGCATTAATACCGCACTTTGAAATAGGGGATTTGCCAATGGTAACCAAATTATGATGTCTGATGCTGCATATATAGGAAGCCAGAGAAGCAATATCTTATTCCGACCATAACCATAATATTTCAGTTTCATATCTTGTTAGGAATTTATATCTTTCTTTCTCTGGGTCTTCTCAAAGTAGAATCTGAAAATTCTTTGTTTGTTTATGTTGCTTCTGTTGTAACAACACCAGTGGCACTACCTACAGTCCTGCTCTCAGTGAGTAGCGGCGTCTCGTCCGGCAGTAGCATGAGGCTGCGAGAGACAGAGGACCACGATCGTGATTGGAAGTGACAAGGGATATGGATTCCAAAATGGGTCAGGCCGCTTGCCGTCGCCTCCCCTTTGAATAATGGATGAGTCTGGCTTGGGTCTCCACCATGTCCATGTCAGTGAGGGGATGCCTCACTTCCTGTTTGTCTTCACCCTCAAAAACCTGCCACAACAGCAGCCCTCTTTACTCGAGATTCCTCCGTCAAACAGGCTCGGTGCTTCTTCAGTGTACAGTATACGGAGCATGTTGAAACCAGTGGCTACGATGCCCCTTGGGAAGTAGCATTTTACATGTTGCCATAGCATGCAATAAGTGATACCGATACAGAATTTTAAAGTAAGCAGACAAATAAGAGAAAAATTACATCCTACAAGCCTTGAACTTCAGACAGTATATACCTCTTTCTCTCTGACTTATTACACAACAGAATTAATAAAATCCTCAAGCAGGGTCCAGCTCTTTTGACAATTCAGAGTTGGAAGGAAACTGGAAAGTCTGACACCTTGTGCTAATACTGCCTAGTCTCCATAGGGGGAGGGTCAGAGACTGGTACTCACGCACTAGGGTGTGTTCCCAAAACCATAGTTGCTAACCTGTTAGCAACTTAGTTGGTTGGCAATGGGAAATTGCATTGCAACCAACAGAGTTGCTAACTTAGTTAGCAACTATGGTTTTGGGAAACACACTGGTCAATACCACCATCGCCTTATCTGATATTTCTGACAGTGATCATTTCAACAGAGGGTCCTCTTGAAACTTGTCAGTAACCAAATGGGGGGTGTCTGTTGAAAAATTTTTAGAACACTAAAGGCTGGCACAAGACCAAATGTAATGTTATTGAATCTTCAAAATGGAAATGTATTCATTTTCAAGACTAATTATAAAAAGAAATGTCTAGAGAATGTGGGTAACTGTCTGATTGTGGATGCATAAATGAAAAGATACAGTAAACTAAATGGGATTTTAGAGTGATTGAAATGTGATGCATGTAGTAGAGGATGTGTGAGAGTGACTAAAGGTGTGTGAGTGAGAGTAATCTCCAGGGCTACATAGCTCCAACTCCTACTCCAGGTGCAGGCAATTGCAAACAACAACACCTCCCTAGAGGGTTGTTACATTTTCATGTAGAAGCATTTGCATAGAATTTAGAATGTACTATTTTTCTGTCTTATGTTATACTGTAATATGAAGAAACTGGTCACGAAACACGACACAAAAATACATTTTTTACATCTCCCAGTAATATACTTGTAGACAAACAAAGGACTAGTTTACATGTATAACAGGCTAAGTCAGAAAAAAGATAGAAAAACTGAGAATTGCTTGCTCAAACAACTAGGATAGAGGTCATCCTCTATGATACAAATGCCCCTGTTAGGTCATTGGACAGTGTCAATGTTCAGGTTGTCCTGCTGAAGTAAGTACTTTTTTGATCCCGTGAAGGAAATTTGGTCTCTGCATTTATCCCAATAAATTAGTGAAACACACTCAGCACACAGTGAACACAAGTGAACACAAGTGAAGCACACACTAATCCCGACGCAGTGAGCTGCCTGCTACAACAGCGGTGCTCGGGGAGCAGTGAGGGGTTAGATGCCTTGCTCAAGGGCACTTCAGCCGCTTTCTACTGGTCGGGGTTTCAACCGGCAACCCTCCGGTTACAAGTCCGAAGTGCTAACCAGTAGGCCACGGCTTCCCCACAAACCATGCTCATATGTTTAGTGTTAACCACTGTTATTATTTAGCTCTTCACAATGTTAGTAGAACCCTCCATTGACTTGAATGGCATTTCCCAACGTTCTACCGGTCAATTATGTAAGGGATAATGTATAGAACGCCGGTCATTATGGGGAAAATAAGTCCCGACAGGGCGAACCGGACCCCGACGCGCCTGCGGAGGGGTCTTGCTTCGCTCTGAAGGGACTTATTTTCCCATAATGACCGGCGTTCTATACATTATCCCGCTTATTATACGGCTACTTGCCAAAACGAAAAAATAAACTCCATGATATGTCTCTTTACACTTATTTGTTACCGTTTCGTCGTGGCTTTTGCTGAGAAACAAATAGTTCGCAACACACGCTGAACTTGAATCAAACATTTTTTAGAACACAGCTGATCAACCGTCTGCTTTCACTTTTGAATGAAGTTCCAAGCGCAAACTCCGTTGCCATTGACAGCGGTCATTCTTGTTTTCAGAGGTCCTTTCCCAAGAAATAATGACCGCTAGAACTTTCGGAAATCCCATTCAAGTCAATGGAGCATTCTACTTGCATTGTGAAGAGCCGTATAATAAATTAATGTAATTACCATTGAAAACATATAATAACCGCTGTCAATGGCAACGGGTTTTTTGCTTCTGAGTCACATCTTTCAAATCACTCCGCAAGTAGTCTGGTCACTTCTTGCAATGGAGCTTCATTCAAAAGTGAAAGCATGGTTGATCAGTTGTGTTGTAAAGAATGTTTGATTCAAGTTCAGCAACTATTTGTTTCTCAGCAAAATCCACAACAAAACAGTAACAAATAAATGTAAAGAGACATATCATATGAAGTTTCTTTTTCTTGTGTTGGCAAGAAGCTGGATAATAAGCAGGATAATGTATAGAATGCCAGCCATTATCGGGAAAATAAATCCCTTCAGGGTGAAGCAAGACGCCTACGCGTCCGGTTCACCCTGTCAGGACTTATTTTCCCGATAATGATCTTCCCTTACTTATTATACGGCTCTTCACAATGCAAGTAGAACACTCCATTGATTTGAATAGGATTTCCCAAAGTTCTACCGGTCATTATTTTCGTCTAAGGACCTCCAAATAATGACCGCTGTCAATGGCAACAGATTTTCATTCAAAAGTGAAGGCAGACGGTTGATCAACTGTGTTCTAAAGAACGTTTGATTAAAGTTCAGCGTGTGTTGCTAACTATTTGTTTCTCAGCAAAAGCCACACCGAAACGGTAACAAATAAATGTAAAATAGGCATATCGTGGAGTTTATTTTTTCGTTTTTTCCTTCAGGCATGGACGGATTATGAACTTTCGGGCCCCTGGGCCCAGATGTATTAAGGGCCCCCGACTAATTCTCGCATATGTATGTGTGTGTGTGTGTGGGGGGGGGGGGGGTCCTCCCCCAGACAATTTTTCATTTGTTTGATGTGATTTCCTGTATTTTGGTGCATTTTGGGGATGGCCAATACTTTAATTTCATTTAGATTCATAGCCTACATCCTGATGTGTTGATATTGAGGCAATGATTCCATGCAATGGCTTGGGCTTCAGGGCCCCTTGACCCCTTGGGCCCCTGGTCCAGGTTCAATCTCCTGTAGCATGAAGATGCTAGCTGCCTCTGGTTTATTTCTCCTCATTTAAAAACAAAGCTGTGCTGATTTGCATTTCTCTGTTAGGGGTAAAGGTACACATATTCATACCGAACCGTTTAGGTACAGGACCTTAAGTTCGAAAATGTACCATGCAGTCTTTAACAGTAGACTTTTTTGCTTGCAGCCCATGTTTCAAATTCGAGTTCCCACACAAACATATTAAGTAGCGAAAAACATTTGACACCTTTTAAAAATACTATTCCCATTACGCATAAAAAAATGAAATAAATTTTAGGTTAGCAGTACCTACAGGCTTACTGTACTGAAAATTAACCGAACCGTGACTTCAACACCAAGGTACACACCGAACCGTGATTTTTGTGTACCGTTACACCCCTAATCTCTGTCAATCAGTAATACCTCTCACATACATGTGGGAATCATACTGAAGCACTGTTTTATCTTATTTTACAAAAAGTAGTTGAAAATGTCTGGTATTGCCATAACAGTTATGTTAGTTAACCTTAACTAACAGGCTGGTTTTACTAATGACTGCAATAAATACACAGACTAACTAAAAAGTCTTGGTACACGACAATTTTTATCCTACAAATGTATATCGGTGAAACACTTGAACTGTTTTGTCATTTATTGGTAGCTTGCTGTGTCGATTGTAAGTTCTTCTACCACTACCCTCTCAATTTGTATGGGAAGGACACATCACAGAACTGATAAAGAGAGGGTACAACATGGACTGACAGTACGAACAGTCATTTTATGCCAATTCTTCAGTTATTGGTAAACAGACACATTACTCTGTATGTAGGAACCCTTTACATGTTGTCAGAAACCACATTCATGAACCTGTGAAAAGTAATCTTTAGTCTGATGTTGCTTGTTTGTCCCGTAGGTACTGTATGGTCGTCTGACTTCAGGTCACAAGATGGCGCGTATTGTTGAGTTGTCCGAACTCTTTCTACGCCTCTGATTAAACAGACTGTGGAACTCCCTCTAGTGGCAGTCTCCAGCCATTAGTGTAAAGTGATGTAGGGTCTGACGACTGGAAGGTACTAGTAACTAGTCCCTGGAACTCCACTTTGTGGGTCCAACCAGTGCTAACTACAAGCTGCTAGTGCTTACATGACCAGTTTGAGTTACAGTTTTTCTCGATTGCTGCTTAAGGAAACTGGGATCCACTTGGTCTTCATAAACACTCTTTGCACAGCAAAACAAGGGTTCACAAAGACCAAGTTTTTTTGCATGTTCTTTGCAAGTTTCTTTGCATTTTGTTGTCCAGTGTGTAATGATTGATTGAAATCACACAGTGACAATCCCTCCTGACAATCTTCAATTCAGGAAACTTTCAGGGAGACAGGCATCACTGCCTGCCAATTACTCAACATGTCTCCAGCACATGCTAGTGAACATCAAAAAGGCTATATCTTCCACAACCAGAAATGGAAGGAGTTTCTAAATTGCCTGTTGTAGTAGTGCTGTTAGTTTAGTAAGGTAGTATGAAATCTGTCACATTGGTTCTCTGACTTTGTTTGTGCTATTCATCTTTGCTCTATAAAAAACAACAAAAAACATTCAGTGTTGATGCTAATGCTCTGAAGTAAGAAGATAAAGAAAAAAAACAGCAATAGCTTTTTAAGCTGAGAATTAAATTCACTGTAGCTTTTGATACACAGCATGATTTCTTTATTACTTTTATCATTAGTCTTTTTTATTTTATGGGAAAAGCACAGTTAAGATTTTTGAAACGACAAATTTGAAAGTCCAGAGTCAGTTTTCTTATGCGACTGACTGACTAACACATTGTTGGCCGAATATCTGAAGCACAGAGATAAGTCCAGTCAGCTACCTAGGAGGAAATAATATTTAAATATATAAATACTTGAGGTTATGTTGCACTGATGATAATATTTCAATCCCTTCAGGTGCTTTTAGGGCGTTTTGAATTCATAATCACTCAGCCTTTTCCCCTTAAAAATGTATAGCAAATTAAAGAATGAATCAGACCAAACCACATTACACTCAGAGCAATAAGTGTATGTATGTGTGTGTGTGTGTGTGTGTGTGTGTGACAGAGAGAGAGAGAAAGATAGAGAGGATGTGTGTGAGAGAGAGAGAGAGAGAGAGAGAGATAGAGGGAGGCTGAGTGTGTGTATGTGTGTGACAGAGAGAGAGAGAGAGAAAGATAGAGAGGATGTGTGAGTGTGTGTGTGTGAGAAAGAGAGAGAGAGAGAGATAGAGGGAGGCTGTATGTGTGTATGTGTGTGACAGAGAGAGAGAAAGATAGAGAGGATGTGTGAGTGTGTGTGTGTGAGAAAGAGAGAGAGAGAGAGATAGAGGGAGGCTGAGTGTGTGTATGTGTGTGACAGAGAGAGAGAGAGAGAAAGATAGAGAGGATGTGTGAGTGTGTGTGTGTGAGAAAGAGAGAGAGAGAGATAGAGGGAGGCTGTATGTGTGTGAGAAAGAGAGAGAGAGAGATAGAGGGAGGCTGAGTGTGTGTATGTGTGTGACAGAGAGAGCGAGAGATAGAGGGAGGCTGTATGTGTGTATGTGTGTGACAGAGAGAGAGAGAGATAGAGGGAGGCTGAGTGTGTGTATGTGTGTGACAGAGAGAGAGAGAGAGAGAGAGAGAGAGATAGAGGGAGGCTGAGTGTGTGTATGTGTGTGTGTGGGAAAGAGAGAGAGAGAGAGATAGAGGGAGGCTGTATGTGTGTATGTGTTTAAAGAGTGGACACAGAGTTGTTATCTGCGACGGAGCAGAGTGCTGCTGAATTCCTGCGTGTGCTCCCTTGGTGCCAGCAGGCAGTAGAGTGACAGGCTGTGAGTGTGGTCCTCTTCAGACGTGTGCAGGAAGAAGATCCAATAGAGGCTGTTTAAATGTTTTGTCTTTGTTTTATTGATTTCTCTCACTCTCTCCAGTCTCTATTTTTTTTATCTCCCTCTCTCACTTGTTCAATTCAGTCAAGGACAGGTCCTTGGATGGAGTCAATCGGCACACTGTGTAATGTTGACAGCATCTGTTGTAAAACAATGATTTATAATTGACTGAACTTATTTTGGGAGAGAGCTTAAAGATCAGGCAATGAAAAAATGTTGTTTCAATAACTTGGCAATGGATATAAGATAAGCCGCAAACCCTGGGACACTTCAGCTGACTGAACCCAGGGAAAGACCAGCTAGGGCTCACAAATAGGTTTTTTTTTTTCAGACTTTAAGGGTGCAAAAGACATTTCAATGCACAGTGTCTTCCTCAGAGTCAACCATTATATTAGTTAACCTTGGATTCCCTTTGTATTGTATATTTATCAGGCAAAATATGAAGTATGCATTATTGTGAAACAAGTGTTGTTATACTGTATGATATTGATATTTCATATTCAGCAGTCCTTTCTGGAGCCACAGCAATAGTTAAATGTTGCAGCTTTTACACAGTGATGTTACATTAATATGGTTAAAATCTCTGATGCACTGTGTGTGGAAACAGCATTTAGAAACTGCTACCTAATTAATGAGATACTTGCGTTGTCATTTTTCACACTGATCTATTTGTCCATATCAAGCATCTCTATTTACACATAGTAATTGCATCAGGAAAACTAATCCAAACTAAGCCAATGAATAACGAATCCATGCAGAAGAGTCCTCTAAGCACTTCTCATCTTGCACAGAGAGATAAAACCCTCGTAATGACGACCCAAAATCAAGAGCTACTACAAGTGCATGTTTAGATGGGTGCTAGACTCCACTAAGCCTAGAAGTAGCTAAAACCATGTTGTTATGTGTTTTTAATCTCAGATATTGTGTTGAATTAATGCAGAGATAGCCCAAGGGAATTGGCTCTGATGGCACAATGACAGCTGGCAGCCTGTCAAAATGTTTGGGCATCGTGGTGGCTTGCGTGCGTGTTTGGGAATGTGTGTGTGTCTCTGTGTGTGTGTGTCTCTGTGTGTGTGTGTCTCTGTGTGTGTGTGTCAGAAAGACAAGGTGACAGTGAGAGACAGAGAGGGGGGTAGAGGGAGGGAAGGAGGGACAGAGGGAGGGAGGGAGAGAAAGAGAAGGAGAAAGAGGGAGAGAGAGGGAGGGAGGGAGTGTGTGTGTGTCTGTGGTGGATGCTGTCTGTTATGCCTAACATGACCGGCTGCCCTGTGAAGCAAACACTATCATCAGGCAGTCCATCTTATCTCATCTCTCTGGCCATTCAGTTGCTTTTCGATCCGGCAATCAGGTGATCACAATCCAAGGCCACGGTAAGATTGCTAGTGCCTCTGCTCCTCAGTCCACACATTTAGGCATGGAAAGGGGAATGGAAAGGCCTAAAAGCAGGGTCAAATACAATCCAGAGATGGAGGGGAAAATTACATAAATATAGATAGATAGATAGACAGATAATGTGTGTGTGTGTGTGTGTGTGTGTGTGTGTGTGTGTGTGTGTGTGTGTGTGTGTGTGTGTGTGTGTGTGTGTGTGTGTGTGTGTGTGTAGTGAGAGAAAGAGAGAGAGAGAGAGAGAGAATCAGGGGACAGAACAAAAGGGAGACAGAGAGAAAGGGCACAAAAGGGGAGGTCTCTAGAGTACACAGACAGGTTCCACTAGGCCAATCAGTGCAGCCGAGTTGCATTTGAGAACATGACACTCATGTCACTACACAGATGCCATGATGGGATTTAACAGTTCTCCTCAGTCGCTTTGGTGCATTTCTAGAACTATCACTAATGTTTCCACAACAATAAGTGCGTTTCTCAAAGCAATTAGTACAAACCCTATTACAACTTACCTGCAAAAGCGCATAACTTGCTCAAAAGTTTGTTGATGTCTCAAAAGCAAATATTTATGCCGATCCACATGTCAGTGCCATCAGAATAACAAGTCCTTGCACCATTGCTGATGAACAAGAGTCAAAAGGCAGAGTCATCTTTTCAATATAACAGTTTACTCTGCAAGTATTTTTTTACACAAACTATGGGTTTTGATGACGTGCTCTTTTTCTGTGTGAAATATATCAAATTTACAATGTGGGAGATTGTAGGATATTGGCCAGGATTCATACAGTATACTTTTACAATACTGTTTGTATTGTAGTTTGTTATTAGGTTATGTCATTCAAAGTCATATAATAAAGGAAGACCTACAGCACTGTCAAACAGAACAAAATACTATTTTACTAGACTGTTTTATAGTACTGCAATACTTTACAGTAGGGGAGAAATACACAAAATTAGAAATTCAAATATAGGAAACACTCCTTTGGCAGAACTGTACATGTGCAGTGCTCCTCTATAGGGGCAGCCGTGGTCTACTGGTTAGCGCCTCGGACTTGTAACCCGAGGGTTGCCGGTTCGAGCCCCGACCAGTAGGAATGGCTGAAGTGCCCTTGAGCAGGGCACCTAACCCCTCGCTGCTCCCCGAGTGCCGCTGTAGCAGGCAGCTCACTGCGCCGGGATTAGTGTGTGCTTCACCTCACTGTGTGTTCACTGTGTGCTGAGTGTGTTACTCTAATTCACGGATTGGGATAAATGCAGAGACCAAATTTCCCTCACGGGATCAAAACAGTATATATACTATACTATACTTATATGTAGCCTACTTGACAATTGAACATGATGTGCACTTCTGAGCTAAGAGAACTGGTTGATCTAATTCATGAATCCTGCAGACATTTACCAAAAATGTGTAATAAATGGCAACATTATACTTGACTGATTACATATGACAACTGGTTCAGACATTCACACAACACATTTGCATGCAATGGCTCAAGCAATGAACTAATGGCAATATATGTTTTGGGGGTAGGACTATTCAGCATAGAGCCAATATAATTCATTTTGACCAAGATAAGCTATTGATAATGTAAAGAAATTGTACACAATAATTGCATGCATGCACGAAAGCATTTGTTGTTTGAGAATAAGAAATGAGAAATTATGAAATTGCTTTTATGATGTGCACCAGAGACTACATGATGTGGAGGATAACTCTTAGTTTTGAGAATTTCAATTCTGATCAGAAAAAAATGCACCAAAGCGACTGAATAAAAAAACTGTAAACCACAAAGCCTAACTACCAGCTGCAAAACCTCCTCTCAGCTTTTTTTTATTTCAAACCAGGCTTTTATCCAGAATACAGGGCCAAGTTGGTGTTCCCTTAAAATACACACTCAAAAGGGACAATGCGAAACTGAGCCAAAGCAGTCCATAATTAAGCAGTATGACAGTGGTACAGTATAATACTGAGAGTTGATCTTTGCGGGAGAGGGAGAGGGAGCGGGAGCTTCCAAAACATGCTATTCACTAATTTTGTGGGCGAAGAAAGAAGAAAGTTGACCTCTTCCCTTTGTATGTTCCTTGTACAGACCTTCAGTGTAGATGACACTCTCTTAGAATGATCTTCTACCAAGCTGATGGGTCAATATATTACTGTTATATACAGTCATATCACAGTCATATACAGACAATATGCTACTGTAACAAAAAATACCGGGGAGAAAAACATCCACTGACTTATCTGAAGTGGTAGTGTTGGGAGAGGGGCATATTAGATTAGTACTGTGGATTCAAGATGAGAAGATTTCACAGGTGCACCAGCTATGAGTTAATTAACAGCACCTTTGCTCTTACTAACAGAATGATAGACACATCTGGGCGACTCGTGACAGATGTTAAAACACTTCTATCTCCCTCAACACGCCAAGTGTGAGATGTGTAGAAGAATTATAAATTAGAATTGTCTTGACATTTGAGGTACAGTAGTTACTGAAAACCACTGAGCCATGATTCTCCCAAGACATTTATTCTCATGTGATGACATTTTTTTTTTTTTTTGGGGGGGGGGGTTAATGGCAAACCCACGAGACAACACTTGCCGATCATGTCTTGGGTCAAACAGTTGGTGATGTAACCTGACGATAAAGGCTAACCGACTTGATGAATGCGAGTCTATGGCCAGACAGAGATAAAAAAAAACCTCTGCATACAATTACTGTAGTGCGTACACAGTCCTGTGACTGACAGTGTGAATAGTTACCAACGTCAAAGGCGGTCCCGAAGGCTGCGGCCATCATGGCATTAAATAAAGATCAGACCGTCTGTGTCAGTCGCTGGACTGGCTGTCTAAGGATGAGATAAGTGCCTCTGAAAAATGTGGTGTCTTGACAGATGTGTGTTTGTCACTGAAACGTTAAACGTGCAACAGCTATCAAATCAAAGGTATACGGCCTAAACCCTGTACACCAGCACATGTTACTGCCTCCTTCAGCCCAAATTCAGTCCGTTTATACAGCAAACTCTCAAAGACACTAATTGTAGGAAAAACAAAATAAGAGAGAACCCAAAAGTTGCTAAGCAATACAAACGCTTGGTCAGGAAGCAGAGTAAGCTCCTACATGTCTTAAAGCTTCTCAGGAGATCTTTTTAACTGACATATTTTGATAGCTAAGGATTATATATAGGTCCTGAAACAACTGTGTTGGAACCTGGGTCTTGAGTGTGAGCAGGAGTGATTGGACAGGTAACTGAGTTTGAAATGTCTAGCCGACTGACTGTGATGGGGCTACAGGAGGGCTGTGCTGCTCCTGTCAAGATTATTCTCGTGCAGTGGGGCAGCCATGTCAGGAATCCATTTTGTCGCCTTCCACAAACTAAATTTCTAAATTTCTAGTTGTCTCGAGGTGTGTTTGCTTATATCAAAACTGATGAAGCCACATCTTGCCTTGCTGAATCGTGTTACATCTCTCTCTCTCTCTCTCTCTCTCTCTGTTGCCAGTGTATCATGGTTTCAGTAACAGCTATAAAATGCCTTTGCCCATATTTGGATATTTTTTAAAGGAATGCTCCATTTGCCATCTGGTGTGCTCAACAGGGCCTGTCCACACCTTATAGGTTGAGACAGGTCTAACCAGAGCCAACTGGCAGGACATTTGAAGTACAGTAGTCTACATCACCACTGTCAAAGAACATCTCCAAAAATATCATTCATCTCCAACATCTCCAAAACCAACATTGGGATTTCTATAAATTAAAATGTAGATTGTAAGTGCAGGTTCAAGTATATTTAGCCATTAAGCAATCTTAAAAAGTTTAGGTAGCCTACATTTAGCTCTAAATTGGCTAAATTACGCATGATTGCATTACAACAAACAGACAGTAAGATATATAAATGGATAGATAGATAGATAGATAGATAGATAGATAGATAGACAGACAGACAGATAGATAGACAGATAACAAATCATATAGGCTAGTTTATGCTTACTATTATGAAACTTGTGGCACAAACACTATCGCATGCCATAACATGAATGCAATACATTGGTGTAGGCCGTGGTAATGGGCTAAGCAAGCTAAAAACCAACATTACAAATCACATCACTACGGCACATTCTCTATTTGCCTATAATTGCCAATACATGTAATATTAACAAAAAGAAAGTTATGATGATGTACACTACCTGCCGCAGTCCATGTCTCCTAGCTTAGTTCAGGATGCTGTGTGTTGCAGGGTGATTGGTGAGGTGGTCTACTGACCGCGCCCTCAGTTCGGTCCAAATCGCTGTCAGTTAAACGGGGGAGTGGCAAGGAAACTGGCTCCCGCTGCACAGCCCAGACTCGCTGTATCTTTTCATGCAACGAAGCAGGTGGAACGGGCTTGACTTACCGCTGCCGCCTCGGTGGAAGGGCAGAGGACAAGCGCGGCATTTCATTTCCCTGGACTACAGAGAAATAATTAAATACACCGTTTCTGACCCAGCTTCGGATTACAGTAAACAACTCTCGGGAGCAGAAGTCAGGATCACAGAACGTGGTAAGCCTTAGCTCCTGTGACGATTTGTGACACTAAACTAAAACGATTTTGTTTCAGTAGGGTTACTGCAAGAAATGGTAGGCTAGACCAAAACTGTGGATCAGTCTCTGTTGTGTTTTTAACCAGAAGGCAAAACACTTGGCTCTGCATCGCTTTCATTTTTTAGATAGGCTGTCCTCCTGGAGATGCCCGTGTTCCATAAAGACGGTTTCTTTTCATTTAAAACAGCCACGTTAAGTACTGTACGTCTCATTCGCGCATTTTAAACGCCTCGTATATTGCCTATTAAACAAGCTGCATGGCTAATCTATCTGCTTGCCATGTTGGTTTACTTGCTGCTAGTGCTGAATCTAGATCCAGTTCAACAGATTTACATTGCATAGAAAGTGGCCACGAAAGGCAGATGTGCGGAAGTCGGGGGTGCTGTAGGCTATTGTTGTTTACTAACATATTGCCCTAAGTTTACAAATACCCAGCTGCTTTGAGGGTCCAGTGCACACACCCTCATGGTCAATCAAAGATTTTGGTGAAAATATATTAGAACCTTAATTTTGTAGAGGCTTAAGGCTATATTCACAGGTGAGTCATATTTGAAAGCCTTAACCTGTAAAATGAGTCAACAATAAATCCCAGCATATTGTCACTGGAGACTAAATAAAGGCCTGGACCTGTTAATTGTAAAATGTCTCTAAGTTAAAACCCTTTGCATGTCTTCTTGTTGTATGAAAGAAAACAAATTTGTTTTAAGATGTAGTGTAGCCTACTGTAACTGCATATTGTACATTGTAACTCAGGCTAAGGCTGACAGCTATTGGACACTTTTAGCTATGCTTAAATACTTTCATTCTGGGCATTTCAAGATATCTCTTTCTCAACCCCCCTCCCTCCAATTCTCAGTCCCATCTTCAGTTGCTTTATTGTCTGCTTTGCAGTGGCTTGTATTGAACCCGTAATTACTGTAACTGCGTTATGCTTTGAAACATGGCAGCTGATTGTCAAGTGTGGTTGACAGTATGACTATACTGAATCGATGTGCACTTCTGGCTGAGATGACAAATGATAGTTCACACACTGAAGAGAAAGCTTGGATATTGTTGTAATGATTGTAATGAGGGGGAGTTTATGAAATATTACATGAGTGTGTCTGGGCTATGTGGTTATCTCTACTGAGCCCTGGAGTTCATTAATGCACTAGTTCCACATAACACACATAACATGACAGTGTCTGTGAGCTTACCGTTTGCATTCATGTTTGGCTACTTGGACACCCCCTTGTTTTTGTAAATCCTCTTTTAATGACTGTTATGTAGTTATCGTCAAGTCATCATCTGAAGTTCTTATTGTTTATACAGCAATATGGCCCTTGTGAGAGATTAGTCTTTTTGAGTGTGTTCAAAGAGGGAATATCACAATTGTGATACACAAATGTTTTGTAAACAACAGTGTTTGCCTTTATTGATGTGCAGAGAACCAATTTGAAGGCATTTTCTTGTGTTGTGCTATTATATTGTTTTTGCTGTTTTACAATTTTTAAAGCAGGGTAGGACCATATAAGGAGAATCACCCATATCTACTGTATAATGCCATAGGATTGCAGCATCTGTATGGCCAATAGATACTGAGTCTGATACATTGTCATGCAACATCGAAATGCTTCACTAGTCGGTGACATACTATGTGATGTGTTCATGCTATAGGATATAGTGGTGAGCTGTACAGGTTATGTATCATTAGACAATTATATCCTGCCTGTTCTTTCAATCTTTCAATTTCTTTCCATCCTTATAGCCTACTCTGTGAAATCTCTACTTCCGTTTTCTTGTAACCGACACTACATGTCAGAGTACCACACGTTTACATCCTAGTATGTGATATCTGAGACACAGTATCAGGCATTGAGAGATATGTACGTTAAAGAAATGTTCGGTGTATTCTTTTGATCAATGGAAAAGTACCTAAGCAGAAAAAAACCCTCCCCATGCTGTGTTGTCTTACTCGACTGCACTAGTCAGACAGTTCATTGCCCACGAATAGCAGCTGCGTTTTAGAGCTCAAAGGAAAAGGCTCTCTGGGTTAGATGATGTTGTAGTTCATGCAATGGAAATCAGCGTCACAAGGGCCAAATTCCTGGCTAGTTTTATATGAGGAAGCCACGTCTGAGAATGTCTGCTCTACCTGGAGAGACCTTTTCCTTTGGCACCCGAGTGGTCTGACTAAGGACGGAGCTTTATAGCCATCATCAATGTCTGTCTGGAAGGGCTGACTACTGTGGACTGTTCTGTACTGATTGTGAATGAATGGCTACAGTAGTCATGAAAGATAATTGACTGGAGAAAGAGAGAGAGAGTGTGTGTGTGTGTGTGTGTGTGTGTGTGTGTGTGTGTGTGTGTGTGTGTGTGTGTGTGTGTGTGTGTGTGTGTGTGTGTGTCTGTGTGTCTCTGTGTGTGTGTGTGTGTGTGTGTGTGTGTGTGTGTGTGTGCGTAATTTTTTATTTTGTATGTAGACCTGAAACTTTTATGAGCATTTTAAATGGAACTTTATATAAAAAAAGCTAAATGCCCTCTGCATGTTAGCACATAGATTATTTATTTCCCCTGACTACTCTCTGGTCCTCCAAGCATTCTAATCAACTGTGTTCATATGTCCTTGCAGCCAATAAAATGGACATTTACATTTTTTTTCTTCCTTTTATTCTGTAGTAGTGAGCTTGCTATGGACTGCTCTCTTGCTACCACAGTAAGGCAGATATTTGAGGACGGGAATGATCTTTGTCATACTCCTCCCAAACTGTCTTAGGTAAACCCCAATACCATCCTTCAAAGTAAAAAGAGCCAATATATGCTGATCATCCGTCCCAGCAATACCATATATTGGGAGGAAGAAAAATCTGCTGAATTTTCCTTTCTTTTCTGATAGACACCTGGGTTTGTATTATTGTGTTCTGCAGAAAAAGGCAAAGAGAGAGAGAGAGAAAGAGAGAGAGAGGGTGGAAGAGAGAGAGACAGAGAGACAGAGAGAGAGAGACTGAAAGCAGATCAAGTGGCTGCTGTGTGAAGCACAGTGTCACTGAATGAGTCTTTGTTCTATGTCCTTCTCATTTGTCCTTTAATGTCATAGAACAGGCTGAGTTATGGATATAGCAGACACAACTTTCTTTTCTGTATTTAATGGTTTAGACATTTATCGCTGACCAAACCAGACACTCAGCGTTTTTTTTAGTCACACAGGAGAAAAGGTTTCGCAACTCTCTTTTTTTGTATGTCGGATTGTTGAAAGGACTCCCTCTGTACTGCATTGCAATTGCATTGTGACTCTTTTGTTTGCCATGGACACACAGCCACGACGGCCTCCATTCTTGCTCTGTTTGTACGCCCCTCACATTTTTCAGCACCACCATCCAGCGGACAGCTCCATGATCTGGAGTCTGGGTCCTCCTCCCCTCTCGTGAGCCTCCCCTTTCAGCACTGTCTTTTTGTGGACAGTTCATTGATTCTGCAGCAAGTGTTTGCATGCAGCCCGGCGTCTCGGCGGTGCCCAGGGGGAGCAGGCCTCTGCACAAACAGCTTCACAGAGAGCCGAGCCTTGGCCAAGGCTTCAGCGGGGTTTATGCGAGCCGCGAGTTGGTGTTACACTCTGTCTCTGTGAGCCAGCCAGAGGCGCCGCATTTGTTTCTGCAGTTCCACAGTGCAGCAAGTGGCCGGCACGGCAACAAGGCAGGGAGGGGGGGTGGGATGAGGGGGGGGGGTGGAGTGGGGGCGGGGTGGACGTCATATGAGAATGGCGTCACAATAACTAACGTCTCCCTCTAAATCACACAGCAGTCTTTTGCTGCCTTTACCCTGGGACCAGCAGAGCCCTGGTGTCCCCAGGATCCTTTCCCCATGACACTGCTGCTGCGTTTGTGCTGGGAGAAATAAGAAGAATGCTTATACTAGCTGTGTCTGAGTTGTTGCTGAGACTGGTTGATTTTTCGAGTCATACACACACACACACACACACACACACACACACACACACACACACACACACACATACACGCACAGGTCTGAGTTGTGCTCCTTTTGCCTTTGTCTCTCGAGCACCACCAAGGTCGCTGACACACACGCGCACAGAAATATGTGCACACACAGACACACATAGACACACACTGACCCCTGTCCCCCCCTCCCCCTCCCCCACCACCACCACACACACACGCACACACACACGCAGATATACGCACTTACTCAGGGCAATTTTAAGCCCGGAGACTAGGGCCGTCTTTTAATCGAGTCTGACACGTGACTCAGCCCCATGCCAGGCTGCGAATGAGGTGGTGGTGTGTGTGTGTGTGTGTGTGGGGGGGTTGTTTCTCCGGATGATGATAGGTCTGAAAAAAGGTCAGTGTTGAGATCTTCGTGTCTCTTTCTACCTTGAGGGAACAGTCTCTTATTTTCCTCTTCGGCTCTGTTGAACTTTACTTGCTGAACTAAATGAATTGTTAACCGCTGTGGGTAACAAGCACACATTTTAAAGACATGCCACATTTGTAGAGAACATGGCTGGTTAATATTTAGTCAGTGGGAAATACATGGAGAGATAATTTAAAAAGGCAGTCTATTTTGCTATATGCCTTCCATACATTCTAGCAACAGGAGTCAATAACATCTACAGGTATGCCTATTAGAATGGAATTAGCAGCATATTTGAATCAGTAATGAACTGTAGTGTGATCCAACATGGCTGACATTAGAGGCATGCTAAACGAGTGAAACACACTTAACTGATTCCCTGAGAGTCTTGAAATAGTCCTGCACAGTAGAAAGGTAGATAATTGCCAGGCATGGCTGCTTGGGAGGAGACGCCAGATGCTTCAGGCGAAGGATTAAGGAAAGTGAATTCTCTCTCAACATGTGAATTGGCAGACACCTCTCTTCTTCTTTTTATTGCATTTTTTGAGTTTATTTTCAGAGCATTTACACAGTATTTTGCTGAGCAGATGGCTTCATCCAGGGCAACTTTACATAGCTTTCCATAGTTTTGCATATTGCATATACCCTGTGATCAAGCCAATCACTTCCCTGCTAAAGCACGATAAGTTCACTTCAATAGTTTGGGTTAATGCGCAGTAAAAGACTCAGTCCGTAGACCTAGACAGAGACGAAAAAGAGAATATCTGATTTTCTTTTTGTTCCCAGAAGGTGTCTGGGAGATCAGGGAGGATCTCAAATTAAAACACATCATTTCTCAATGAACTACATTAGATGAAATACTTCGATTCCCCCAGTTCCTCTGGGGCGGAAGTGTTTTTCTGTCTCAGCTCCCCCGGTGCCGCGGGCGGGTAACCTGACACTCCAGCGGCGGGGGTGCGGAGCGGGGGTGCGTGGCGGGGGAGCGTGGCGCCGCCGATACTGCCGCAGCCCGACCTCTGAGCCGCGGTGCAGCGCTGGAGGATTAGTCAGGGGAGGCAGAGAGGTAAAGCCAGGGCCAGGGCCACGCAGGCCTTGGCTGGAGTGCTACTGCCAAGGCAGACAGATTACAGCCATGGGAAAAAAGCACACACACACACACACACACACACACCGCATGTGCCGCTCACACACAAACACACACACACTCTCACGCATGCACCGCACTCATACACACACACACACACACACACACACACACACACACACACACACTTACGCACGCACGGACACACACACACTCACGCACGCACCGCACTCATACACACACACACACGCACCAAACTCACACACACACACACACCACACTCACACACATACACACACACACGCACACACACACACACACACACACACACACACACACACACAAGGGGTTTTGGAATTCCTCTCCTGGAGCGAGTTGCTGCCGTACCCTTTGTTTGCTGCTCTGTGCGGAGGAAACAGCAGAGAAGCCATTTGCCACAGACTGTTAAGGCACCAGCAGCTAAATCTGAAATCATCTTGTTTTGACAGCACCAACCTGATTTGTGCACATTCCTCTCAGTTACAGTAACCCATTAGCCAGCTAGCAGGCTTATTTCACGGGTAGGCCTCGCCTCGTCACGTAGGCTATTCAGCAGAAATAGTCTGTCACTGACCTCGAATCAGGGCCCTAAATGCAAAACCATCACTCCTAAAAGCCATTTCCCTTAAGAGTCGGAACAAAGACCTCCCTCCCCCCATCAGTGCGTGGTGTGAGGCGGGCCCGGGGCCGGAGATTTACGTCAGCGTGATGGGCCGGTGATTGCCGCGGCGAGCGCCGGTGTAAATCTCGGGATGTTTAGCAGCTGTCTCGCTGTCCATCCGTCACCGTCCCCCGCGCGCCGCCGCCGCCGCCCGGGCGCTGCTGAGCTGGCGCCGGACCCGTCACACCCCGACGCGCAGACAGAAGGGTGCTGGGGCTGGCCGTTATCAACGCGCCAACAGAGTCATTTATTTTCATTCCCACTCGCTGCCACTGCGCGCTCTCCACTCAGCCAGAGACACATGCCCCCAAACAGGAAATGTTCCAGTTTGCTTCCCTTGCTGTTTTTATATATAAGGAATGCTGCGTGGACACAGTGCGTTGGGCATACTGTGATTTCCATACCTGCATTGCATTACAGACCTGCTTGTTCAGCTCATTTTGTAAATGCGTCATGATAAGATGTTGTGTATAATCGTTGTATACAGCACCCAGCCGTAGCCTAATTAAATTGTTCTCTCTGCTTGCTTGTGTAACATTGATTTTGCTTTGGATTCGGTGAAAAATGTTCTCAGTGTGAGACTTATTAGTGGTGATGGCGGCACCATGTATTGCACATTTAAAGCCATCTACAACATGAATTGAAGAACATTGCCGTGATGTGTCTCAGAGACTTAAGCGCTGAAGAATAGCCGTTGTTTCAAGTGACTAAGAGCAATGGGGCCTCTCCATTTTGTAGGGGCAAGTTGTTTTTTGGGACCAGCTAGGCCCCCACTGTTTCCCCAAAACCATTACATTTCCAAGCACCACTGTCTTCTAAAGTATCTGTTATCTCCAGACGGACAGGGGAACGCAATGTGTTGTGTGAATCCTGAATTTAGAGTAGAGTTAGCGAGTAGATGAATTGGTCTGTGCACCTTTGACACAGTGAGTCTGGTGTCCTCCTGAGTGGGCTGTGGACGATATGTTGCAGTGCCGCTCTGTGGGATGTGTGAGTCTGACCACGTGGAGGTCACAGCTATATCAGGGCTCTCTCATGCCAGCTGTGATGCCAGGCCTGCGGCTCATTCCAGGAACTGCACAAAACAGCACAGTACAGCAGAGCACAGCACAGCACAGCACTGCACAGCACAGCACAGCACAGCACAGATCTCATTTGAGGGTACAGTGTTCATGTGCTGTCTGCTTTATTCCACACTATCTACTAAACTACTAAAGGCGGGTGGGTAGGGGGTGGGGGTGGGGTAGTCTGCAGCATGTGAGCCGTTTGGTCTACAGACATAAAAGTGAAGCTAATTTCTCAAAGCCTGTCACTGGATACATATACAGGCATGGAAGAGGTAGTCATGGAATATTTGCCTGTCAAAATAAAAGTGAATTATTCATTGCCAGCTCGATGATATTGATTCGTGTTTTGCCATTATATATACAGTATATTTTATTGTACACCAATATAGGTCTATACTGTATACTCATTCAGTAGTTGGACAGTGGCTGCAGTTTTTCTTTTCACCTTGAAATGTTATTCTCAGATGTAGGCTGTGTGTTTGCATTGATACAGCACATTTACAGAGGGGGAGAGGGGAGGGGGGGCGGCTCCTTATGGGATGTTCACAAACAACAACTTCCAAGACCCTTGTGCTGGGTGCTATGCTGCTCCTCTCTGCTGTCACCGGCTCTTACACAGGCTTTCATGTTGGCGTCCTTGCTTCTGCTGAAGAGGTGTATTTTTGAGATCCTCCATCCATGTGCTCTCAATTCTTCTTTTACTGGGTATTGTGTTTTTACCTCAGATGCCAGCGCTTAAGCAGTTCTCATTGTAAACTATTCAGAAATGTTTTTTTTTCCTCTTTCAAAGACTCCCCTGTGAAGTTGCACCAATGGAGCTGAAGAATGTAAAACATTAATCAAATGCAATACAACCTTTATGACAGTTTGACCATGACAACTTACAGATGAAACAAAGTCCATGAGCACATTCTTCTGTCCTTGTAGTTTTTTTCTTTCCATGCAAACTCTCACATGTATACAGAGCACACACATATGCAGACACATAAACACAGACACACATACACGCACACACACACACACACACACACACACACATAAACACACACACACACACACACACACACACACACACACACACACACACACACACACACACACACACACACACACACACACACATAAACACAGACACACACACACACACACACACACACACACACACACACACATAAACACACACACACACACACACACACACACACACACACACACACACATAAACACAGACACACACACACACACACACGCACACACACACATACAGTATATGCAGGAAAGGTGTGGGGCTTTTTTTCATCCCCTTGCTGCAGAGACTCGTGGCTGATCTTGCAGAGGCACATCTTCCTCACTCCTTCCCACTCCCCTCCCCTCCAGGCGCTAATGTGCACGGAGGAGCATATTTCCAGCGCTGCATAATCCTTTTAAGTGGTCAGGTGCAGATTACACAGCGACTGGTGAACGAGCACGAGTCGTGCCGTGTCGTGCACACCGAGTTAGCGGTCTTGCAATTTTGAACCCGAATAAACTCGCGTCGCTGTAAAGTGTGTGAGTCGCCGTCGCAGGCAGCCGCCTCGTTTTGGCAGCTCTAAACGGCGAGTGTCTTGTGTTTGTAATTCAGAGCACAGTTTATTTTCTCTCTCTGTGTACACACTGCCTCCCCCCCCCCCCCTCGGCTGTCCAAATCAGGGTATTTTGAAGTTCAGCTATAAACATGCAAATGTATCCCCAGCTTTTGTAATGTAGGTCAAGGCTGTGTTTCTCTGTGTTGGAGCTAAGTGAGACCTGCTGTTTTGGATAGATCTTATCA
>NW_027468870.1:9572078-9599578 GCF_046254945.1 Alosa pseudoharengus
AGAGAGATGCTCTCTAAGACCCAGGATTTGGCAGCAGGTGAGGAGCCAAGGGGCTGCTTTTGTTGTGTTTGTTTTGCTCGCCCTTTTCCCCTATCAGAGTATTCAGACGTATAATGTGGAGTGTTGTTTATGGATGAGCGGTGAAATGGCAGTGGTTGCAGTGACATAAGAATAGCAGTGTTAAATCTGACGCTGGCGGCAGAGTCATCGGGGAGTCCATCTGCAAGTGTTCCAAAAACGAGCCCATTATGGAGAAGAACTGGTTTTTCTTTACAGTGCGCCGACACATGAAGAAAGAGGCCTCGCTTATGGCTCATGGCATGAGTCATCGTGTCTTTGTGATTTTGTGACTTAAATGGGATCATTCATTTGGTCTTTTTGCAGGCAGGTTTCGTTTTTCTGGTTTTACATATTATTTATATATATTTATATACAATACAGTTCTCATATTTCTGTAGATTTTTCTTTCTGTTGAGGTAATTATTTATTAAACATTCAATTATATTCTGTAGTCTTGTCTAGTATGTGACAGGTTTTATGTGAAATTGTTTCTAAAGCTGCCAAATAATTCTAATGACAGTCTTACATCTCCATATACACATATTTATATAACAAAGTATTTTACTAGCATTTAATAATATGTTGACATTTTTGCTGCCAAAATGTTGAAGGACTGTTGATTCAATTTGACAGTTTATACAAAAATGACAGAATGTTTGGCCAGATGTGTGTATTTATGTATGTGTCTTCCTGCATGTGTGTCTTTGTTTGTGTGTGTGTGTGTGTGTGTGTGTGTGTGTGTGCGTGTGCGTGTGCGCGTGCGTGCGTGTGTGTGTGGGTGTGTGTGTGTGTTTGTGTATGAGAGAGAGAGAGAGAGAGAGAGAGAGAGAGAGAGACTTAGTGAGTATGTATATGTGTATTTCTTTACACATGTTCTGTGGGGACCTGTATCCATGGTGACAGCTGGCCACATACAATAGCTTTGCTGTTAAAAGCAAAGAAGGTGGCACTGTGACAACCTTAAGACCCCGTCAAGCTGTCATGCCGATTTCTGGTGCTTTAATTAAACCAAGAGGTTGCTTCATATCATTTCTCTCAAAAGTAGAAGTTGTTTTTCTTTCTGTAGGGCAACAGGCATGACATAATCCATCTTTTATTTGGAGTAAAAATGAGATATGATGTCTGTTCTCTAGACTTTAATGGCTGTCCACTGGCGTAACAAATGATGTGTCCTCTGCACAAAAAGGTGGACACAAAAGGAAAAAAGATAGAGGATAAAGACACTCAATACTGGGCAAGATTCAGGAGAGACGAGCTTGACTGATGGAAGATGTGGTTGGGAGGAACTGGTGACACAATACATAAGGAGAGAAAAGAGCCTCAGAGACCATCAACAATCCAAAGGGAAGTCTACCTCGGGATCGGTCCCTGTGTCACCATTAGACAGAACGCTGTTGCCAGAGGATGTTGTTTTTTGATACTTTGTAGGGGCCTCTGAGGCGTTGGGGTACTGGACAGCACCATGAATTAAAAACTGCTGTTTGTCTAGCCTCAAGCCACAGCCCTCCGTAAAGATGTCTCGTGGGGTGTCTCCTATCTCGTTCCAAAGATGTCTTTTTTTTGTCAGATCTGATAGATGTTGACAGTAGGGATACGATTATTTCACTCTGTCCCTTATCTTCTTGTATTGAAAGGTTTCCATTTATGAAACAAAAGCAATTTTTATTGCAAAATCCCTTGTTTTGTTTTGATAATTTTTTTAAATTTCATATTTGAATGGATCGGTTCACCTTACCCACATTTCTGGTGAGCATAAATGGTAATTTTGCTTGACAGCAATATCACAATAAAAGCGTTATTTTCCAGGAATGTTCTTTATGTAAGGCATTAAATGATAATGCAGCAGCAGGCTAATAAGCACATTTTTGTCTGCTAGTGACGTATAATATACAAAATAAAAAAGGTGTTTGCCTCATATAGTCTGTTGGATTTTCTTGATGATGTCTTCATTCATCTATTACTAAGTGAGTAATCAGAAGCACTTTAGCATATTAAATAATGGCGTCTCTTTCCCGTTTGATTTTAGTTCTGCTACTGCATCACTTAGACGCTTCACCAAAATGGGTATGAAACGATTCTGGCAATAAGTTGTTGATGTTTGAGCTCAACAGCCAATCAGATTTCACCCCTACCTCCTGTACCCTTGAAGAAACATATTGATTGGCTGGATTTGTTTAAGCCACGGTCTGAGCCACTGTATTTGTTTCTGCGGACCGTGCACAAGCAGCAGAGTTTGTTTTGTGAGAATGCACACTGAACAGCTAGTGTTTAGTAAGGAGCAATTTCCAGAATTTGACAAAAGTGTATATATTAAGAATTGCAGACTACACCTTTCAGGCAGCACCATATTATAAAGTGGAAGTAAAATCTCAGATTTTACAGTGGAGTAGTCCCATCTGTTCTATCGTTCCAATCCTGGTATAATAGCTCTAGTGCTTATTGAAAAAAGACAGAGATCACATGAAGTAGTGGTTTGCACCTGAGGGCTTTGCCTGTCTTGGGCTTCTCTTGTAGTACACGTGTTTAGCCACGGTAGTGGCAGCAGTACCACTCTGTCTTGGTCCTCAGTGCCACACTGTAGCCACAGGAAATGAGGCTTATCTGCCGAATGGCTTAACCTGTCACGACGGAACTCGTGTCTGCTGTCAGGGACCCGCACACTTTCTTTCTCTTGCGCTCCCTCCCACGCACACACCCAGGCAGACCTGATCAACAGCCATGAAAGGAGAAACAACGAACAGTGCCGCAAAGTCCTACGTCCATCAGCGCACAAAGCCTCGTGGGCGCAGGCACTCCATCATCGCCGCACCCGCTGCACCTGTGACGCGGTTCAGCATCAGTGGCTTTTCTTTGAGTCTCACACCAGATTGAAATGCAAGTCCAAACGCTACTGTTATCCCACGTTTTATTACCCACTTTTACCCTCTTTTTCAGTTTCCCATGTTGAACTGATCCGCAGTGCTGTGTGTCATAGGTCCTTAGAAGGCCTCCTCTCTTAACAGTCGAGTGTAGGACAAGCTAAATTAACTTGGATGTATGGAAAATATTGTTGTCTGTGTCATTTTTTAACATATACGGAGGTCCATTCTCTCAATTTTGAGATCCTAGTGCTCTGGAAGATGCTTGGCATTTTGGCACGGACACCAAAATGACTGTTTATCCGTCTTGGGTTAGCCTCTCTTCAGTCAATACAGCTCAAATAATCAGTGGCTTCTGGCTATAACTCTCCTGTGAGTGCAGACTGCGTACTTTGTAAGGTGGTTGATGGTGATGGACGAATGGCATTTAAACAACTGTTCCCAATCTAATTTTCTTGTATGGAGCCTGGCCTGCCTCAATGCCACTGAGGGGCTTTCAGTGGCAAGCATTCTATTAAATTTCTTTGTTACCGTCTCTTTGTACAAACGTCTATACAAATATGATTTAATTGAATTTAAACTGCACTGATTTGGAAAGTACTCTCCTAAGATTATCAATGCAATACTGTTTTGTTTTTTTATTATGAAATTGTACTGTGTGCTCCTGGCAGATATGCATTGGCTATGCATGGTGCTAAGTGTGTTTGTGTTTGGTGGTGGAGGAAGGTGACTTCATGTGGTGGTGAGGGTGTAGAGAGTAGCCATGGGTGGTTTACCAACGAAACCCATCCCCACTGCTCACGGGAGACTCTTTTGCACACATTTGCGTAATTTCGTTTTCTGCTCAAGGGCAATCAATACAGCAGGATAGTTGATAAGGGCTAGGTTAAGCTCAGTTCATCATTCAGCCCTCTGCCCTCATCCGCAGAGGATCTGTGATGTACTGAAGATCGATTGAAAAGAGAGAATTAAAGCACGACCCCTGCTAGAATTACATGGTAATTTGATCCATTCAATTAGTTTACTCTTGATTGTGCCACAGATATCAGGTGCTTTCATTTAACAAACGATATGTGAATCCGCTTTTATTTCCAGGTAGCTTTTTATATCCCCCCCTCCTTTCGGAAACGCTGCTGATGTGGACACTCATTCCTTTCCTCTGTATGAGTTGCCCCGTCGGATACGTTTTGTCTCAGTAGCATATGGAGGTGTTCACAGCATGCAGGGGCCCCTACAATCTGAAGAGGGAGAGTAAGTGTGTGTGTGGTTTGTGTGTATGTGTCGGTGTGGTGTGGTGTGTGTGTGTGTGTGTGTGTGTGTGGTTTGTGTGTATGTGTCGGTGTGGTGTGTGTGCGTGTGTGCGTGTGTGTGTTTGTGTGTGTGTGTGTGTGTGTGTGTGTGTGTGTGTGTGTGTGTGTGTGTGTGTGTGTGTGTGTGGTTTATATGTATGTGTCGGTGTGGTGTGTGTGTGTGTGTGTGTGTGTGTGTGTGTGTGTGTGTGTTCGTGCGTGCGTGCGTGTGTGTGCGTGTGTGTGTGTGCGTGCGTGCGTGCGTGTGTGTGTGTGTGTGTGTGTGCGTGCGTGCGTGCGTGTGTGTGTGTGTGTGTGCGTGTGTGCATGCGTGTGTGTGCGTGTGTGTGTGCGTGTGTGTGCGTGTGTGTGCGTGCGTGCGTGCGTGTGTGTGTGTGTGTGTGTGTGTGTGTGTGCGTGCGTGTTTGTGTGTGGGGGGGGGGGGGAGAGGACGTTATTCCCTCAGGGGGCTAGCTGTGGGCCGGGCGCGTGCCTGTGCAGGCTGGTGAGAACCCCCAGCCGCGGCACTGATTGCCCCAGCCCCCTCGGCTGCTTTGTGGTGGTGATGAGGCCTTGGCAAGGTGCTGGGCTGCTGAGGAGCACAGAATTGAATGCTAATCATGTCGGGGAGAAATAGTACTCGCCTTTTTTGTGTGTTAGTGTACCAAAACAGCAGATTTGACTCCAGCAGAATGGACTTTGCTGTTGTTCCACTTACATTTTGAAGCAATCAGGAGCATTGTGGCATAAGAAGGGGGGGGGGGGGTTGTAGTGAGTGGTATTTGGGGAAAAGGTGTTGTATGCAAGTAATTTGTGTGAAAAATGCATTGTTTGGATTGCAGGCAGGATATGACCTGGCTTTTCACAGCTGTCATTTAGGGCTGTATTAGCTCTGCTCTGTTATTTCCTCACTCAGCTTGAGCCTATAAATATGACACACCCCTGAGAGAGACAAATCCCCCTCAGAGGCTCATGACCAAGCTGACGACTCTGCTCTCAAGTGCACCATGGAACCTACTCTAAACCCGGATGTTTTTACATGTTAAAAAGCAGCGTCTTTAATCCTATAGGTTTGCTATCCTGGCAGCTCGTGCAGCTATTAGAAGCTATTACTGTAGAACCTCAAGATGGAGAGCATCCGGCGTGGTACCTGAGTGTCGACGTTAAAACCTCCCTGATGGCTTTCAGCTTCTCATACACCTGAGTGCTGTAGATGATTAGAGCGCTGAAAGACGTGCCTCTCCTTCAGGCTGGCGGGCTGACTGGTGGAAAGTTGAACACTTCGCCCGTCTTCATCAGCTGGCATCAGCAGGGATCCTGGCCCATATTGAATGAATAAAATGAAATGAATGAATAAATATGTGTAAAAACACACCGTGGACTTCCACAAAGCGTAGGCTACAAAGCTAATTTAATCCCATTTGTTTTCATTTCATCTCATAAAAAGGACTCTGAATTGGACTTAGTCTGTAAGAATGATCTGATTTATTTGTCTACCTTGCTGATGGCTAGCAGGTTACTTTTTTATTGATTCGGACGCACAGTATCTGAATCAGTCGTCAGTCGTTGTCTGCTCAGGTGTTCCAGCTGGTCGTCTTTTCATTGCTGCCATTGTTCTGCCTGATGCTTCCTCTTATTTTGATTTGTCGTAGCAATGTTGCCTGCAGAGTGCCTGCTATTTGGGGGTGGGTGGGGGGGGGTGGAGTGTTCTCTGAGAGCAGTCATCATTGCCATCCTCATCTGTTTCCTACTGGGTGACAGCATGAGATAAAAAGCTTTATGAGCTGCTTGGTTTCAGATGAGTTGAAACAGTATATGCTAGAGGGCAAGACAAAAGAAACGAGCAAGAATAAAAATAGCTAGTGTAGTAATGTATCCTTTCACATTAACATGTATCTGAGTAAATATTTAGCCGACTGAGGTCAGTCTTAATCCTTTAAGAAATGTGTGTGTGTTTTCTGTCTCACAGATACGTTTTCTATGGTGGAAATATGACTTACATCAGGATATTATTTAGGCTAGTTCTCTTTCTTCTATACAGCTCATCCTTGTGAGAGAATATCTGATGATATCTGTATTTTTTCTCCCTCGAACTTGAAAGCTGAACGGTGTATTTGAGCATGAGAACAGTGTGAAGCTTGGGGTTTTGAACTTAAATTTATCCCCCATGGCTCAGGGTGGGTTTTTGACTTGCTTTAACTGTCCACAGCCCTCGGTGTCTGACCAAGCAAGCAGGCAGCAGGCAACAGCAAGCCAGGCGGCCAGGCCGTATGAGGCAGACGCCTCTACCAAGGGTCATTTGTGTCCTAGAATATTTTATGACGTGGAGTGTCATAGGCAGCACAATTATGTCCAAAGTAATCAGAATATTCAAAGGGCACAAGGCGTGCAGTCGCCAGAAGAAGAGCAGCACAGCCCTGCTTCCACAGAGAGCTTTTCAGAGCGCACTCACTCCTCCAGAATAGAGCAGATGCTTTCGTTTGGATTATACATTTCTGGAGCTCTTGAAGAATAGGTCCTGAAATATATCAGTGGCTCCTGAAAAAAGGTTCCATAATGGTTTCGGGGGAGTTTTTTCTCGTGCCAAGTGTGAAATGAAATGAGAGGGAGAGTGCACTTGAGTACGTGCGAGCCGAGACTGAGACTCTGCTTCTTTTTTTTTCCCATTGCATATGGAAGGCTGGTGCTTGCCTAGTCTCGTCACGGACGCGGCCATGTCATACTGCCAGTTCGTTCCTCCAAGGTTTGGGCAGGCATGACTCTGGCCCTTCTGGTCATTTAATTCAGCAAGTTGGGCTCGATGTCAGGAGCAGTGCTCTCATGGTCCAAGGTCATTTAGTCCACAAGTGCACAGAAACATAGAGAGGAAGGGAGAAAAAGAGAGAGAGAGAGAGAGAGAGAAATGATGAAAGAGATGGAGAGAGAGACAGTGAGAGAGCGAGAGAGAGAGGCAGAGAGAGAGAGCGAGATGGGGAGAAGGAGAGAAAGAGAGAGAGGAGAGAGGATGAAGGGGAGAGAGAGAGAGAGATAGAGAGATGGAGTGAGAGAGAGGGAGAGAGGGAGTGGTAGCAGACGATGACTGAGCTCCCCGTGGTGGGGAGTGATCTGCTCACGGATGTGTGCCACACCGAGGGGTCGTTTCAGAGGTCGGCGCGCCGTCCCGCCCGCTCCCCGGCACAGGTGGTTGGGGGCAGCAGCAGAATAATTTATGAGCGCTGGGTCACACACTCCCCACAGCCGAGCAGGGATGCCTGGATGCCTGCCACCACATTTGTGTGTTTTTATGATTTTCATTTTGGGGAAAGAGAGGGGATGTGTGTGGTTTCATTTGTTTTGTGGGTTTATATGACAAAATTTGGCTGCTGTTTTTTCACTTAGCATCTTGAACCAAAGCTGCTTAGTGTGACTGTGACATTTTCTATGGAGAACATGAATGTTTTCCTTGCAGCATTGCCTCTGCTCATGCTATTACTAGCATTAATACTGCAAATGTTCCATTCTTCTGATTAACTAGCATTAATACTGCAAATGTTCCATTCTTCTGATTTATTTTGCTTTTGTGTAAAGGTCAAATCCACACAAACCAAGGCATATCCTGACTCCATGAACAAATACATGGTTGAAAAGGGGTGAGAAACTTTTGATATTTATGAAAAGAGATATGCATTTCTTGAAGACATGTAACTGTTCCATTAAACCTCCTTCTAAAGGTAGACTACCTTTCATGGAACCACTATATCTTGGACATTGAAGGACTTATTAAGTAGAAAATCATGTATGTTGGTTAAATTATTGATAAAAGAGTGAAAAATAGTGTGGCAACGAAAGGACACCTTTAGGCACCAATGGTATCTTTTTAATCTTTCTTAATACAACTATGAATGCACTTCAGTTAAAAATATTAAATCTTCATATTTCCCGTGTGAAAACGCTGCTTGCTACAGCTGATTGGCTGGGCCAATGTGCATGTGTTAAATCAAGTTACGGTACTTGTTACATCTTGTCTGTAAAGGTCTCTGGTTATGATCTAATTGATTGATTGATTGATTGATTGATTGATTCTGATCCAATTCTCTCCAAATGTGGCTATTCAGTGACAAATTTGTATAGAGTCGTCTCTGTAAATGGGTAATAAACACAGTGGCCTGAACTCAGCCATTCACAATTTCAGCCCATCAGCAAGTTGCTTTAGGTGCATTGGAAGAGAAGTCTGTGTTTTCACTGGTTGGTGAGCTCAGATATCAACACCCTTTTGTCATAATTGTGGACTCTGGACAAACTTAGTTTGTATACATATGGAGGGCAGTGTAAAATAAATCTGTAATGCAAGATCTACATTACCACACAAACAGATTACACAGTACAGATTACACAGTACACCCAAATAATATCACAGAGAAGCATGAACTTCAAATGACCCAGCAACAAAGGTGCAAACAAGCTTAAACATACCCATCACCAAAGCTTTTTGTATTTTCTTTGTTGTAGGCATTTCATACAGCTGAAGTGTAACTAAGAGGAAATTAAAGACTAAAGACTTTGTAGTCTTACAGTTGCTATGGTGCAACAGGATTAAATTCCTCCCTATGAAAAAGAGAATATCATTTTAAGAGACTCATTAAACAATATTAAACATTTGGTTTGGACTACAGAGAGGTGAGGAAGTGTCCCTACTGAGCATTTATCCTCCGCTAGACTGTACTTAATTAGCAATTGTCAATCACAAAAAAGAAATGCTCAGACAAACTTGTAGTTAATGATTAATCCTCTAGGCTACTCATTCATTCAGTGTGGGTTAAGCAAAATAAACTGACCCAAAAGTCATGGTTTGAGGCGTTTTATCATGACATTTATTTCATAATGAATATTGCAGAAATTCTTTGTTGTGATTTATTTTCTTGGCTCATGACACTTGGCTCGCTGCTCTCACTTGTTTTCCTGTTAGGACCCCAATCTTTTTATGTGCTGCAAACTACTAGGCTGCCATTTTCATTTAATTTGGTGGAAGGGTACTGCATGGGCAGTATCACAGGGCGGATCCATAAATTATTTTTCATTTTTGTTCACACCACAATGGTATCTGGTCTTGGTGGAGGTATGAGTGCCCCTCTAGTTGTATTTTTGGTTCGATCCAGTTTTTCTTGTCTAAGAATATATCTCGTCTAATTATATATTAAGAGGTTATGAAATAAGGTGCCATTGTTTGCACTTTAATATATACTGTATATCCCTATATATTAAATGGTCGGGCGTCTTTAATCCTTTAATTGCACGTTCTTCCATGATTTTGCGATGCATTAGTGTGCGCTGTGTTTGTGAACTCTTTCTTACATATGCAGGATTTTGATTAATCACACATGGCATTGCCCCCATAGGCTGTGCTCTTCCTCATCTGCACCATTAGTCACTGTCACCAACACTGACTTTATGCACTGCATCGCTTCTATCTATTTCTGTGTGTGTGTGTGTGTGTGTGTGTGTGTGTGTGTGTGTGTGTGTGTGTGTGTGTGCATGTGTGCTTGCATGTATGTATATATGTATGTATGTGTGTGTGTGTGTGTGTGTGTGTGATTGCATGTGTGTGTGTGTGTGATTGCATGTGTGTGTGTGTGTGTGTGTGTGTGTGTGTGTGTGTGTGTGTGTGTGTGCATGTGTGCTTGCATGTATGTATATATGTATGTATGTGTGTGTGTGTGTGTGTGTGTGATTGCATGTGTGTGTGTGTGTGTGTGATTGCATGTGTGTGTGTGTGTGTGTGTGTGTGTGTGTGTGTGTGTGTGCACACGTGCATATATGTGTTTGTGTCCTGAATGTGCATGCACATGTGCAATATTATGTGAATTAGTCTCTGTGAAATAAGCACTTAACGCTAGTGGCTTGTGTGGCAGTGTTGTACAGTATGTCATACATCCTGGCTGTTCCTCTTACAATTCTCTAGTCTTTAAGTCCTTTTGTTTTGCTTTTCCCTTAAGTATGATTCCTCTGTTTGCAGTTGTATAGGCATGCCTGTATCAGCATGTTTGCGTTAAGCATGCCTTGTCTAGCGATTATCCTGGGCACGGTCTGCTCTGGCCCTCGTCTTTCATCTTGGCCAGCCCGGGGGCTCATCCTCCTCCATCCTCTCAGAAAAGAGAGTGACAGAGAAAGAAGTAGGCCGGGGGAGCTGCTCACACCCACGCACAAGCGCTCTCTCTCTCTCTCTCTCTCTCTCTCTCTCTCTCTCTCTCTCTCTCTCTCTCTCTCTCTCTCATTCTCTCTCTCTCTCTCTCTCTCTCTCTCTCTCTCTCTCTCTCTCTCTCTCTCTCTCTCTCATTCTCTCTCTCTTTAGGTGGTCCGCCACTGGTCCGACAGCTGCAGGACAGCACTGGAGTTGGCACCAAACAATTTGCAACATCAGACCTCGTTACGTTTGCAAATCAAGTGCCGCTGATAAGGTCAAATGCTCCGGCAGCTGAAAGACGTGACCTTCCTCCGCGTATGCCAGGGGACTGTACTAAATCGCTTATTTTTTTGTTTTAAATTAATAAATAATAGTATCAGAAATTGCATCGTAAATTTCATCTTGTGCTTGTAAACTTTGGGGCGGCACGAGGGACCTTACTCAAATGTTTGACACAAATTGGGCACAAATGAATCACTGGTTCTGGTGTGCTCTGAATTCATAATTTTGGCCCATGCTTGGCAAAAAGAAAACTATTTATGTGGTCTATAAATTATAAGGGCAGTACAATTTAGCCAAACTCTAATGTTTGCCTTTAATGGATTTGTGATGTATGGTATGATATGTGATGTACAGGGCAGGGCTTTTATGCTGACTTGAATTTACTAAAGGACATGATGAAACAGGGAAACATAGTGAAGTGATAGTTGAAAGTAAATATCCAATGATGAACAATGATCAGATGGTGTGCGCCATTGTCACACTCGCAATGACAAATGTGTCTTGCTTGTCTTGTGGATTGGATTGTTGTTTGCGCTTCAAGTCACTCTATGGGTAAATATATCTGTGTTTTAGTTCAAAACGAGCCCCTTAATTTGTGCAGGTAGAGTATCCCAGTTGTCCCGTTTTAGTGTGACATGCTGTGGTGGTTTTATTTATGTCCTTAATCCCCCAGCTGTTAGCTCATGCTGGCCTCCCTCAAGCTGTTTGGCCTGACAGGAAACAAATGAGTCAGAGAGGCGGACTTTAAGGCATGCACAGCATATCTGCAGCTCTCTGACCTCTGTGCTCCCGGTGAACTTCATGCTGCTCTCCAGAGGACCTCATCCATTCAGCTTAGTGTCCAACCCAACTGCACCTCTCTCTCTCTCTCTCTCTCTCTCCCTCCTCCCTCCCCCCCCCCCCCATGGTCTTTTTTGAAAGATACGCATAAACAAACACGGACCGGCACATACCAGCACATGGATTCTTCTCCCGTGAGAGGGAAGTCACAATAAGAATGAAAATAAGAATAGGCCTATTATAAGAATAAGAATACAGTATCAGCTTTCTGTTTCTCTGTTTCTCTGTTTCTCCGTTCACAGTAAGGTGGATTATTTTACATTTAATCATGTTTGGGGCATATTGCTATTAAAATATTATGACGGCTTTTGCACATTATGTCATTAAAAGCAGCGCTGCCTCCAGGGATTGCATTTAATCCCAAATACCCGGATCCTTGCCCCGCTCAACCTCCGTCTCTGTTCCCCAAACCCCTTTTGTCTCTTTTATCCTTCTCTTCATCTGTAATAGAGCGTCTCGGTTCATGTACTGCAGGACTTCAGTGCAAATTTGATACCCTGCCCCCCCCCCCAACCTCTGAGAAACGGTAAATTAAGCATCATTTTTCATCATCATCTTTCTCAGTCACTTTTCTCAGGGTGATTTCAGAGAGCCCATTTTGCATCCATGTGAACATTGTCTCTCTGTGCTCCTATGAGCCAATTTTCTACAGACACTGTGACAGTCTTCCACTTTTTTACTAAACTACAAGAATGGAGTCATAAGAGACAGCTGAGCGATGCACTTATGCCAGGTGCGCTTGGCATTTAATATGATATAAAATGGAACGAAGGTTATTATAATGTTATTGGATCATTAGTCTTGAAAACTACTAATACTTTGGGAATCCTGTTATCATAAGTATAGCTGTTTGCATACAATAGGATTGTATAATAATGAAAGGCATCCCACATAACTGCAAAGATGATGTAAGGAAGATGCCACCAAATTCTAGGCTATAAGAACGTTCTTTTTAAAGACATACTATTGTTGTCACGTTTAGAGACAGCTCCACTTACTTTAGAATTCAACTGCCTCAAGACTTCACACATGTGCAGATATTAAACCTGGGGTTTGAACATATCCACAATGTTGATATTGTTCATTGACATCTGGTATATTATATTTGGAGAACAATTGAAAATAAGCCCCTTTTGTGAGCCAATAACAGAAGTAATTCCTGAGAAGTAATTCCTGAATCATCAGACAATGTGGAAAGACTTTTTTTGTTGTTGTTCTACCAACAACAGATGGCTATGAATCACCCATCCTATAAATAAGTACTGTATATCATACTGACAGGAAACCTTGGTATGGTGGCTTATCTTCATTCAGTACCTAGTTGTCTCAATTCAAGTACGTACATTGAATTCAAGTACGTACGTTACTATGTAACGATACGGACAAAATTGTTAGGTCATTATCTATCTACAATTTCAAAAATCAATTCAAATGTCAGTACCTGGGCATAGATCTTGAGATCACCAGCTCAGAAATTCAGTGGCAGCTCATTTGGTGCTTTCACATTCATGTATATGTCTTGACATGCTATTTGCACATCTGCTTTTGAATGGCCCCATGAACAGACCAGGAAGGCCCAACAGATCCAAGCATCGCTGTCTAAAGAGTATTCAGCACGTACTGTCACACATTCATGGGAAGGGAAGGTTTCCTTAAATGACAACATAGCGTACAGTATCTTTAAATGAATAGTCTTCTTATCCCTGTGTCATTATTATCAGAGGTGGCCTCCCCTCCTGCTACTATCCCGCTCTGGCGGCCTGCTGCCATTGTCACCAGTGGATAGGGATGTTAGACATATCAGCTTTTGCACAGACTTATCAGCTTTTGGAGATATATCGGCTTTTGCACATTTTTATTCAAACCTAGTTTTAGCCCGGCAAAGACAAATGCATACATACATACATACATACATACATACATACATACATACATACACACATACATACACACACACATACATATGCCTGAAACATTGAGGTTTTCACAGATACCACCAGTCAGGTAAGGGGACGGGTAAATTAGGAGAACATTTTAATTGAAATATGCCCACAGGGTGAATTACAATGTACAACCCCAAATCAGAATAAGTTGGGACATTGTGTAAAATCAGAATGTAATTACAGAATGCAATAATCTGCAAACCTCTTAAACTCAAATTTAGTTGCAAAAAGGACACAGACAACATATCAAATGTTGAAAATGACAAGTTGGGACGGGGGTAACAAAATGTTGGAAAAGTTGTATAATGATAAAGAAAACAAAAGGAGGAATATCTCTAATTAGGGTAACTGGCAACACTATTGGGTATGAAAAAGAGCATCCCAGAGAGGCAGGGTCTTTTAGAAGTAAAGATGTAGGGGCATTCATCACTCTGTATAATTTGAATACTTCTTAACATGAAATTGTGAAGTATTTGGGGAGTTCACCATCTGCAGGACATCATATAATTAAAACATTCAGAGAATCCAGAGAAATCTTTGCAAAGAAGGGATGGAGCTGAAAAACAATATTGGATGGCCGTGGTTTTTTGGAACTCAGATGGCACTGCATCAAAACCAGAGCTGTTTCTGTAAAGAAAATCATTGTATGGACTCAGGAAAACCTCTGATAACCATTGTCTATGTCATGGGTCGGCAACAGGTGGTCCACGGGCCAAAGCTGGCCCGCCAGCACTATTATTTGGCCCGCCAGATTATTCTTGTAGTCCTTGTCTTGTATTTTTTTTTTAAAAATGTATAATTTACAAATGGCCTATTCACCAATCAGACAACAGGTGCTTAAACAAATATGAGAAAGAACACCAGAACGCACTATGATCCTGTACTTTGATCCCTGATCCTCTGCCAGGGCATGTTCTCTGTCGTGCTGAGCAGATAGGCCATCTTGAAGGTGCCTACAGTATAGTGCCGGTCCTTTTTATGGGCTCTACTTTCGCGGTAAAACTTCCTTCTTTAGACTTTTTGACCAAGACATTTTCTCCCAGCTAACGTATAGCCTACCTGTAGTTCACTCCTCACTCTGCACACTAATATTTATGTAGGCAAACAATAAACATTGTCATGTCAGGAGGTGGGTCAACCAAGTATTTAACAATAAAAGTAAGATAGACTATCCAAAGTAGTAGCCTAATTAAAATAAGCCAGGCTCCGTGTTATCATAATCTAATATCAGTCTATCATAGCCAAAATGATTGCAACTGGTCTCCTCAGTTCCTAAACATTTACTGTTGATGTTCATGTTGTTAAATGAAGGGTGAAGCACAGTGGTAAACATTCCCTGTCCCAACTTTTTTTGAAACATGTTGCTGGCATCAAATTCAATATGATCATATATTTTCCATGAAATAGTCCACATTTTCATTTTCAGCGTTTGATATGTTGTCTATGACATTTTTGCTGCTAAATATGGGTTTACAAGACTTATTATCACATTGTTTTTGTTTTTTTTGCATTTCACACAATGTCCCAACCTTTTCTGATTTGGGGTTGTAGTTTTTGGCCAGCAGTGTTTGTTGATTTTTCTACAGTCAGGATGAGGGCAATTTGACAATACCTAAACCATATCTGTATGACTGGGCCCTGAGGCCAGACTAAACTGGAGGACATGTGCTGGATTAATGTTCCCAAGTGAAATGGCTTCTGGGGGAAAAAGTAATGCCAGCATAAGTCAGTGACCTAAGTAGAACTGAGTCATTGACATAAGTAAAATTGGACATTTTGTCAGTCATCAACTTGAGGGATTCTATGGCATTGTTGTTCTAAGGGTGCACACACTCTCCTGTGAAGAGCATTATATGAACATGAGCAAGAGGCGGAGGAGGAAAATGAGGCCATCAGAAACTCAGTGTTACTCAGCGGATACAGTTTATGGGCTTGATAACCCTGTCGCGGACCCTGCGTGAGTTTTACCGCAATTGCTTAAATCACAGAAGTGCACACTCTGTGGGTCTGCAGACTGCGGTGGTAGTGCTGGTGGTGAATGGGTGAAGGGGCGGTAATGGGCCTGTGTCTGGCTGGGGCTTTTGTCATGATGCTTTTTACGAGCACTGGCAGTTCGGCACCAGTGGCCACATTTTGTGGAATCAGGGGAAGGAGGGTGGGTGGGCAATCAGTGGGGCATGGGGTGGGGGGGGGGGGGGGGTGGTGACTGCTACCGTTGTTTCGTATGCGACATAACCAGTGCAGACATGGCTTATCAAACCCTACACAGACACTGGACGCCTGACGGTGACCCACAAGACATCAAATTACAAAATAGGTAAAGCAGAGTTCTTGAAAATGACTTTGGAAGCTCCAAGGAGAGATAGTGGCATATAATGAAGTGTGCTGACTGTAATTGGAACTTGGGCGAAGAAAATGACTGAGGCTTGTTTTATCGTTCACAGCCTGTGTGAAATGCACGGTGAACTTTCCAGGGAGATATGGCGTGGCCCTGCACTACCTGCACCCAGCAGCCATGGGAATGGGGAGGTGTTGCCAGAGAATAATAATGCATGTCAAGGTTGCGTTCACATCCATTAGTACTTTTGCTTCTCTTGCGGTTTGGCTGCCCTCGCTCTGTTAAGTAAGGCTGAGGTGCACATACTAAGTGAGCACAACAAGTTACTCAAAAAGGGGCTTTTGAGCAGGAGCCTCCTTAGAAAGTAGCCTACACCATAGAACTGTTTTCCTAAAGCATTCCAAAGCTACAGTCACTACTACAGCCTAGCAACAGGGATGGCATTTTAGTATTGCACTGTGCACTATTTCACAGCACAGCTGAAAGTTATATACCTTTTGGTTCTGATGCCAAGAGTGTCAACAGTTGGATTGAAAGTGGTTTCCAAGTACAACAACTAATGCCACCCATTGTGCTTTTGTAGTGATTACTACACTGGCAAAACAGACAGAACAGAACAACAACTGCAAAGTCATGAAGCTCGTGTACAGACAAAAGGCACACCTCACCTGCACCGCAAGTCACTTTGAATTAAAAATGTCTGCTGAATAAATGAACATAAAAATGCAAAATTGACACATGGCTCCCCTTCTTAGGCGGCGCCAGTGGCCACTCCCGCAGTGACGGTAGTCTGTTCAGATGTCAGCCTTTGTTTGGATGTGTGTGTTTGTGTGTGTGCATGTGTTCCCTGTGTGTGGTTGTGTTTTTCTTTTCGACATAGTTGAGATATGCACAACACACTTAACAGGAGCAGCCACCCAGTTGCAATCCATCTGCTGTTTGCATTTGAATTCAGCTCCTGTTACGCAGATATGAAAGGGGAGGACAGGTTTTCTGTGGAACCACAGCCTTGGTGGTTCATAATGGTGGGTGGCGGAGGATGGCACTGTTTTTTAATCATGTAGATTTGATGCGGTTAATTAAAAAAAGCTGCATGAGGAATGAATGTCAAGCAGAACCATGATTGCTAATTGAATATAAATGTGTTAATTGAAGTGTGATCTTTAAATATGTGCTCGACAAAAAGCGCCTCTTGATTTCTAAAATTGTGTACTGGCATATGCTCTAATTCTGTACATGTTTGCTGCGCCTAAAAGGCATGTGGAACAATGACCATGGAAGACTGCTGTTCTAGCAGTCAGAATAGCAGTAAGCTGGTGGAAGTAGTCTCCGAAGGTGCTTATATATATTCAGACGTAGCCTTTAAACAGCCCTTATATTGCATAGGAAGTGTATGCCTTATAGGCAGCAACACATTCACGTTTGGCCTCTGTGTGTTGTGCAATTGCCGTAATCACTCGGCACAGGATCTTAGGCCACTTGTCCTCTCTGTGAGTCTAGATCTGCCTGTTCTCCTCCACAGTGGTAATACTAAAAGACTGAGAGCCAGCACAATGTGACGCTTTGAATAAATACCTGTTATTAAACACATGACCTGAGTTAATGTCTGATTTGGTATGGTTGGGGGGCAGATTAGAGTGAAGTCACTCATCCACTTCAGTAATTATGCGGTTTGATGGAAAAGAATGGCTACAGGTCTGCTCCGGTGGTCTTTGTGTGTGCTGGCGAGGCGAGGCATTGGGGCCGTTCAAGGACACTCCGTTGATGACATTGTTTCACCGTGTAATGAGGAGTGATTGCTCCGTGCAGGAGTCAAAACACCTTGTCAAACTTGACCAGAATCACAGGCAGGTGAAGCAGGGAGGGGCGTAGATTAGCTCAGCTCGCAGCCCGACCGAAAGTCATCGCTCTCTGTCTCTGTTGTCGGCGGCGGCTCGTCGTATTCCTGGCGTCGGGTTGGCATGGCTGCCAAGACGACCGTCTGTTCAGAAAGAAGTGTGGGACTGGCAATTGAGAGTGTGTGTGTGTGTGTGTGTGTGTGTGTGTGTGTGTGTGTGTGTGTGTTCATACTGGGCTCATATGCATGGCATGTTTAGGAAAAATGGCGGACAGGGAAGGGAGGCCTGCTCAGGTACCACTAATTGCCATTGATAATCATCTCTAATCTCAGTCTTCAGTCTCAACCTTCAAACTGCTGGTTAATTAGATACCTGCGGGGAAAGATCCATTACACAAATCAATCTTTCCACACGGCATAACCCTTTTCTGTCTCTTAGTCTTTACTATAAGCGAAAAAACTGTGTGCACTACCGTCTTATAAATACTGCCACCATCTTTTGTCTCAAGTAGGACAGACTCGTCATGGTTTCATCCTGCTGAAAGCGTAGCCTTGTTCACATGGATTTCTCTGCCTGACATCACTGATGAGACATATAATGTCCATATAATGATGTTCTCAGTGTGCTGCCAGCCAAGGGCTTCTTTCGGCTTAAGGCTGCTTGTTTGCTATGGAGACCTGCACTCTGGCTAACAGGAAGCTTGGCTCTGGGTGGATGTGACCGGTTAGCTAGAGGTTTTTGTTGCTGGGCAGTTATGGCGTCTTCTGGTAGAGATACTTAAAAGGGAAAATGATATAAATAGAAATTATTCACAGTAAAAATATACGAGTACATATGGTGTAGGAAAGACAGGGCACCTGCTGCAATACATAACCAGTTCTAAGAAATATTGTTGTTTGTTTTCATAGTTGTTATACATAGCTTATATACATTTACACTAATATACAATAAATAATTACATTCACTTCCACTGAGGATGGGTTGACTGTCTCACTACTCGGCCTGTTGCTGTGATTGAACAAGACAAATGACAAATGGGAAAAGAGAAATAAATGACCGATATACAGTATGGAGTGGTCATCTTTATGAGCTGAAAGACAGAGCTGTTCCTTTAAGTGAACATCATTGAGGCCTCAACGAGATTTCATCGTTATCTCAGAGGAACCCCAGTAGCCCCGTAGTCTTAAATTAAAAGTTGATAAGGGAGGGGGAAAAACCTTCAGTCTGCCAAACAAAGCATAAATTAGTTTTTGACAGCGCATTCAAGGTGGTGGTGCATTGTTATTTACGGCAGCCAATTCCTTCCAAATTGAGCAATTTTTCATTCCAATTATTGTGCAAAATTATTCTCCCCCTGCCCTTTGTTTCACATGGCGGATTTGAGCTCAAAGTACTTATAGCTGTCATGTGTATAAAAATGTCTAAAAATATGCATTAGAAATACGCCTAAATCTCACATTTGTGAGTATAATTGTAGTGACTTCCATTGAAAATTCAGATGAGGAATTCTCGCACAATGATTAAGGAGAATATCTGGTTGTCCTCCATTGGAAGATATCATTTTACGATTTGTAAAATGTGTTGGATAAAGATGTGATATTCTTACATAAGTATTTACTGTCCCTTTAACAGAGATCTATCACATGACAAGTAGTTTGATATGGTGTATTAATTACAGAGCAGCCTGAAGACTCCTCTTCTGCAGCCTGATATGACTAAACACACACACACACACACTACAAATGTGAAGGTGAATGATCCCAGTGAAACACGAGCAGGAGAGAAATGCACAGTCAGAAAGTCTCAGTTTGAACCTGGATACATTTGGAAGTGCTGCTATCGGTTTCCATGTCACTGCTTTCTCGTATCTGGCTCGGCTGTGAGCGGGATCGATGCTAAGAGCAATCCCAGACCGAGAAGTTAGTTAGTGGTGAGATAATGCAGTTCCCTGTGTATGAATATGTTCTTAGGTATAAACATTTATTTTAATTAAAAACCAATTATAACACATGTGTATATATATAGTGTGTAAAATGGCTATCCTGTTCATTTAGCCGCCAGCAGCCCAGAAAAAAAGCTGAAAGCAGTTTGACAGTGCTGATCTGTGCAGTCTGCCACATCTGTTCGGGAAAACACCTGGACTTTCATGGGCACCTGCAGGAGATTTTTATTTTAGTTTTCACCATATGTGTTGTCAGGGTGCAGTCTAGTGGATTGTCCCACGGGACTAGATGCACTTTGTAGTCTTAAGATAAAAGTATACAACACGTCAGGAGACAGGCTGTTGAAATATTGGTAGCGGATGTCAACGATATCCTGTGCAAATTTGCTTGCCTACAAAATTGCCACCATATAAATTGTGTGGACTGTAGACTCCCCATAGGAATAAGTTTGGGGCACAGCAATTGAGCTATGTCTAAACTGAGTATAGCTCACTCGGGACAGAATCAGTCAAGAAAAGAACTGTAAACATATATAGTTAATGCAAATAATATTCTTAGTATTCAGCTATTTGTGAAATAAAACGGATATTTTCATGAATAGCTGCTATACATTGTTTAAAATGTTTTTAAACATTGCTTCTCATTTTGTCACTAACTAAACAACTCCTCAGAGTTTAATGGCTGGCCTGGTGAAAAATCTGTGAGGTTCAAATGGACTCTACTGATTCCCCACTGACGGTTCTCAGACTGAATTCTGCAGTGAGAGCTGGGGTCAGAAGGCTAGCTGCTTCATACCCCCTCTAATGGCTTTCCTGCTAAAGCTCGTTGAAGGTCAGCTTTGAGCAATATCCAGAATTTTCAATATGGATTTAACATTCCCTGTGAGCTCTTGCCTACAACTTGCCTACAGCCTGCTGATATTGAGCGTAGGCTATAGTATGCTCTAGTCTGCCTTGACTAGCCACATTCATATTATTATATTTGTCAGTGGAGTTCTGCGCCAGTGGATTCACTTACCAGACATGCTCTACAAGTGCCACAGTTTAGTATTCAACCACTGAGACATTCTATTGTTTGTGTCCTTTAGCACCGGGGACCGCAGTGCCACCACTTAAAGTGTTTATGTTTGCATAGCGGCATCGGCCTAAATGTCAAACTTATTCTTCAGATAATATTTAGCCTAGAGTTTTTTGGCCTGCTTCCTTTGATAACTAAAATGATGTATGAAAGTTATGCTTGCTATGCTTGAAAGCTATGCTTGAGAATTGAAATAGGGTTTTATCACCAGTATTAGCAGTCTTCTCACATGATACTGTTCAATTATGTTTCCAATATTTTGCCACCAGCCTCTCCTTTGAAAGGTCCAAATTCTTTCAAAGATTGCACAAATACATTTTGCTTTACCTTATTTGTTTGATTTTGTATAACACATTGTGATTGCCATGTGCTGCTTTGTTGGTTTGGAAAAGAAATGCCTGGGTATTCCACAAAAATTAACCTATCTTGTTTATGTCTTTCAGATACCTTGGAAATGGGGTTCCTGGCCAGGTTCCCCTGCGCTTGGTGCTGCCATTGATTCCCTGGAAACATTTTTTGGAGCGCCTTTTCATGTGAAACAGGACATGGGATGTAAACGCTTGGACTCTCACCAGCGGCCTGCAAAACAACCCACATATAAATGCTTGTAGCAATTCCACCCTCTTTAAATATAGACACATGAATATCATGTGGGGGCGACCATATTTCAAGTCAAAAATTAGATTCTAAATGACGTTTTCAGTCTACCCTTGGTACTACAAGGTTTCCTCGGAAAAAAGCTCATTAGCATTACCCAATGGAGGGAATCAGGGGAGAGTCAGCGCTGAGAATAGACTCCAAAGAAACTGCACAGTTTTAAAGATTTAGAATAGAAAGCCTTGACTCTTTTTTTTCCCGCAGACCTATTTTTGTGAGGGTAGATACACACTCGTATGCAGTGCTAGGAGTAAATCTCCTGTGCAGTGGATTAAAGAGAAGGGGAACATAAGAAAGGGGATTAGGACTAAGCCTAGAAGTTGACGATGAGGCGGTGGAGGTCCGCTGTAAGGTCGCCGACGCCCCTGGCTCTCCTGGGGCTTCTCCTCTGGATGGCCACGGCGACAGTGGCCCTGGAGTTCGAGGGGGTGCCCGGCCAGTGGGCGCGCTACCGGAAGTGGGAGGCGGGCGCGTCGGGCGAGCTGAGCTTCACGCTGAAGACGAACGTCACCAAGGCGGTGGTGCTCTACCTGGACGACGGCGGCAACTGCGACTTCCTGGAGCTGCTGATCGCCGACGGGCGGCTGTACCTGCGCTTCGCCATGCACTGTGGCGAGCCGGCCTCCCTGCACACGGAGACGAGCGTGAGCGACGAGCGCTGGCACCGCGTGCTGCTGACGCGCAACTACCGCCAGACCACCCTGGTGGTGGACGCCGAGGCCAAGGCGGCCGAAGCCAAGTCCAAGCGCAGCGAGATGGTGGTGGCCAGCGACCTCTTCGTCGGTGGGATCCCGCCGGACGTTCGACTGTCGGCCCTCACGTCCAGCACCGTCAAGTACGAGCCCCCTTTCCTCGGCCTGATCGCCAACCTGAAACTGGGGGAGACCACGCCCGTTCTTCTGGATAGCCAGAGTGTCATGAACGACCTGGAGTACCTGTGCACCAAGCAGAATCCCTGCAGTAACGGGGGCTACTGCTCCATCCAGGAGGGAGAAGTGCTCTGCGACTGCACCAACACTGGATACAAGGGCAGATACTGCACCGATGGTGAGTGGGCCAACTTACATTATGCGTATTGTGAGATATGGGTTATGGCAGTATTAAAGATAGATCTGTAAAGACGTCTAAAGTCTTATCAAACTTCAAAAGGCTACAGTCTGTTTTGCTGAATTGAAATTTTAAACAAAAAATGCTTTAGTTTGAAGCCACACAATATAAAGTTTTTAAAGTTTTAGACTTAGGGTGTTTTCACACTTGGTCTCTAACGCGAACCAAACTGAGACCACCACAGTTTGCTTTGAAGTCCCCGAGACGGTTCACATTATATATATATATATATATATATATATATATATATATATATATATATATATATATATATATATATAAAAATAAAACTATTATCATTAGGCTCATGATGGGCCTACAGACAGCTAAACAAGTGTGTTCTAACATTAACATCAGGCTAAATATCTTTTCATCCAAGCTATTGGTAACTAGCAATGTAGAAATCAGTGAACTTTGGATTACATTGCTCACCATTTTTTAATGATCTGCTAGGCTATTATCTCTCTTTCGAACTCTTCTTGCAAACATAGCCTATGAGAGACTGTGCAGCGCAGTTAACGGGCTGCTGTTCACTTGTCATTGTGGGCATGAGCCAAAGTTGGACATAGCAACAGTAACCAGGTGGTGCGGGCCTACAACTGAATTAGAAAATGTGATTGGCTGGCGTGTTGACTGACAGTTGTATTGTATTATATTGTATTGTATTACAAAATGTATTATAATATATATTTCCATGATAATTATTTCATCCTGATAATGAATGATGATGAAAATAGATAACTAACCCAGAGCAACTACATAGAACATAATCGAAGGCAGTAGGCTAGCCTAAGGTCTGAAACCCCCAGAGAAGGTATAGTGTGAACAGGAAGAAAATTGAGGCCCCATCAGAGCTGAAGTGCACCAGAAAGAGAACTGAGTCTTCTTTCAAATGAACTCACAATGTGAATACAAAATGAACTGAGTCCCTTTTGATTTGGTCCACTTTTTGGTCCCCCTTTAGTGGACAGAGTTTGGTTCTTTTAAAAGGGACTATATGTGAAAACACCCTTAAATTATAGCATTTTAGCTGCACACTGCAATTTAAAATAAATTAATTTTATCCAAATCCCTTGAGTTTGGCATTTAAAATAGTCAATGCTTCAATGCACTTTCTGTACATTTGTACTCCAGTATACAACCTTGGATCAGCCTGTGGGCACTGTATTCTGTATCTAGGTCATGAACTACTGCTCAAGATCTTGTCTGTAGTTCTCCACACTGCTTTACTTACTAAGGAGGTGCACAAGTCTGATTTTTCACGGTTGATTAAAGCGCAGTTGCTACAAATGACTAATCAATTAGTCGGTATGTGGTGTGCGCTATGCAAGTGTCATGTATTATAGCAAGTAGATGGGGTAAATGACGCTGGCTACAGAAAGTTAGCTGTCTGAAATAATGAACCAACATACATGAATGTCAAAAAAATCACCAAAACATGGAATGAAGACATGCTGATCTGATCAGAGCAGATCAAGAGACTAGAGTTTAGATGTGCCACCTCTTATCACACAGTGTTCTGTATTGGGGTGAATAGGTGAATATCTTGGTCAGAGAATTCTCAGGTCTGAGGCGTCACTACCCAATTAATTTCATTTAGAAAGCAAGAACTGATGTTCTGTGACATTGAAACTCTAAACTGTGTGTGCTTCACACCGGATGTAACAGGAGAAGCGCTTGGAGTATTCAGAGGCTGAACAAATCTCAACAGCGAGAGGAACTGAGTGGATGCTACCTACAGTAGTACAGTAAATGAGGAAAAGTGAAAAGTATTTACAGTCATCCATAATTGAACTGGCAGCTATAAGATGCCGTAGTTCTCTATCACTACAGTGTAAGGAGACACTGAGTAAAGCATCCTTGCTAAGGATTCTTTTCCCTAGTGTTTGTACAAAAGGCACAATTTTTTTTGGTTGATAATGAAAAGGAAAATGTTTTCAAAGTCTACCTTTTTACTGTCTGTAACACGTAGAGTGGCACATTATGGATTTTCTGTGTACAGCATCTTTAACATACAGTCCTCTCTGTTAAGGTAACAACACTGAGTCATACTCAGCTAATTAAGGCAATGGAATCATTATGCAAATAGTTTTAGAATACCATCAAAATTCTCATCTGGTAAAATGCATAACAGTGGGCATATATGTGCATTTATTGTGCATATGTATGCAAGGTTTGTCGTTCCTAATAGAGCATTGCAACAGATCTTTGCACAAGCAATTCAAACTTTAGTGCTTATTAGCCAGAGATATTAAGCCAAATACCTCTCCATGGCTGCACCACCAACAACAACAACAACAACAACAACAACAACAACACTATTAAAAACATATTCTGTATGCAGTTGTAATTTTCTACATGTTGTTGATTAGCACATGCCACCTATGGACATGGTGACGGTGAGGATGTCTGTCTGACCACAAACTTGCATGCACAAATGTGTAGACCAAGACTCCGCAGCACACCCAGCAGAGCCAGGGACCATATGGCAGTCGAAAAAACACAAAGGACTGCTGAGATCAGTTATGCAAAGTCCTCATTTATTGTGGTGACATGGTGCAGAAAGTGCAGGGAGTGCAGAAAGCGTTGGGAGAGGACAGACGTGTTCAAGTCCCAAGATTTCTTTCAGAGCTACTGGAGAGAAGTTGGCAGTGCGGCACGATGAGAAGAACATAGTGGCACCCACACAGCACAATGAAAAATCAGATTACTTGAAAATAACCGATTACTTGAATGTCTTCTGAAAGTTGGGTATTCCCAGTAAATACCATTACACCGTACTCATACAGGTGAATGAAGCAGAAGTGCATCACCTCAATCTTGATTGATTGGAATCATTCAAATTCATGTTCAAGAATTCAGTCATTGAAAACGTAGCCCTATTGATGTAATACAACATGTCTAAGCTTGTGAATAATAAAGCAAATCTATGCTCACATACACACATAAAAATGTTATCAAATCAACCGCAATTTACATGCGATCATGTGATGGTGTGCTGAACACGGCCAGGGCTGCGTCGCTGCCCCCTCAGGTGACTCTTATGCTAGCTTTTACCCTCCCAGCTAAGAGAGCTGTCAGAGCCAATTAATCCTGCTCGCACCAGAGCAGAAAGAAGGGCAAAGCAATAAATCAAGCCCCGTGTCTTCCTTTTCAAAATGAACATCATGTGTCTGCACACATGAAACATGGAGAAAGGGGTGGAAAAAAAAGAAGAAAAAAATGCTTTGCCACAACAGCACTCAGCGCCCAATCAAAACACCATCTCATCCCTAATGTTTGTCTCCCCTGAGCACGACTGCCTCCATTAAGGCACTCCACTCAACTCTTTTCATATACTCAGCAATCTATAGGTCATCCGTGAGCTCGGTGCCATCCATGCGGAGTGCCTCCCACTTCCTCATAAATGATCCATAATCCAAAAAAACAACTGTGTAGTACACAAAAGTGCATATTTCCCCCCAGTACTTGCACATTTACACAAATGCAGTTCATATGTACTGTATGTTGCGAGCTCTCAGTGTTTTTATTGGTGCGGGCTTAGCCTCTGCCCTGAGTAAAACTGGTGCTTACTACGGTGGCAGGAGTCCCACCGGTACTGCAGTTCCTTAAAGCAGATCAAGTGTGCACTCGCCCTGTGTTCCTGTTGCATCATGCTGTATCTGTCCATCCTAGCTTTTACTGTAATGAGATGCACCTGATAAGTGCTTGAAGCAGCCCTCATGAAAAATAACTGTAGGAATCTTATAGTATTATAGGACAAAATATTATAAGAATATTTTGGACATACAATAGAAGTACTATAAGACTGTGCTGTAGGAACACTGTAAAGAAGGGAGAAGTTAGCGTGACCTAAAAAGAGTTCAAACAACTTCTGTAGATCGCTACCTGAAGCTCTGTGGTCATGCCATAATGTACTCTCATGATAGAGTACACTTTGTATGCCAGCTCGTTTCTGCTTGTGACGTCAAACACATATAGGATTTTACCCCGACGCCTGCAGCTGTATTGAAAGCTGTCAGGATGTATCGTTTCACCAAACCCTAATAAAGGGTGCTCCACATTAAGATTGCATACAGCCACTTTAACATACACGTTAGCTGACAGGTCTGCTGTCACGGCCTTTGTCTCGGTGCCAGCACAGAGAGAGCCTGAGCCGCCCACCACAGCGAGCTGCGTGACTGGACAGGTTGGGCTTTGAAGGTTATGCCTTTTTTCTCTCTCTCTGCCACAGATTCCGCCAGCATGGAGGCTTCCTACTGCATCACAACAATGCTGTCACTTCTTGCCATTGTATCAGTTTCTGTGCACTTGACATTGTACAGATGTATTATGGAATGGGCAAGAAACTGTAGAAAATGGGGATTTTGGCAGGTCTATTAAAAGCAAAGTATTTTTTGAAAGTACATTTCCGTTTGTTAGTACACAAAGATGAAAGTGACATTACAAGAATATATGGAAAAATATCAACGGACATCATATTGTGTTGAACATCACAAGTTCGCTTTTTAATGATTCTGAAACAAGCGTGCACACCTTTGAGTCTATTCCTCCAAGGTCATTAATTTGCAACACACTTGTATCACCCCATTAAAAAGACCTACTTGGACATTCACCTCACACACCCCGACTTTTGATTAACGAAGTTGCTGCATGTTAAGGCCATTAAATGTACTCTCTCAGAGACCTGGCAAAGATACCAAAATCCTCACTCAAGGGCATGACTGCCTTTGTGACATTTTCACATGATGTTTTGAATATTCATGTGAGAGATAGACAGTGGTATAGAGTGAATAGATGGCTATACTGAAATGGTTGTCCTAAAATGCAAAATACATTCCAGAATTCATTAATTCCAAACAGAGCACATTCTTCTGTGCTGAAAGCATTTTTAACGGTTAAATAAGTGGCAGCCCTTTTCAGGGATAGATCATAAGTGGGTAACTGTGTTTGTTATACTTTTACAGATATGTTAATATGCTTTCAATGTGTATCTTTGGTTTCAAGGATGCCTTTAATTCGAGGGACCCTCTTTGGCATAGTCGACATCAAAACAGCTTATGTCGTGCCTGCACTGCTCTTGCGAACTGCACCCTCAGGAGAAAACA